>NW_024039155.1:897500-1172894 GCF_016077235.1 Cyprinodon tularosa | reverse complement strand
TTTTTTTGGCTTTTACCAGGGTTGAAGGATTTTTGTAGTTACAGTACATTTTGAATTGTGGTTTAATGATTTTCACAATTGAAAATTTTTGTTTATAGTTTGATAGTTGGTTTAAAAGGGCATTTTATTTAAAAAGGAGGGGCCCTTGAAGAAGTTTTGTTGTTTTTTGGGGTCTCTAAACATAAATTTAGCTACCTAAACAAAATGTCCCTGTCCTTCAAAATAATTTAAACCAGCCAAATGCTGTACCAAAAATTTGCCAACAAAGTTTTCAAGGTGCTCCCCAAAATTTGTACGTAGATCGTAAGTTTTCTATAACCAAATATGTTTTATCTGGTAGGTTTGTTAACCTTCACCAGCTTAGGGAAAGGGGTTTGTTGACTTAAATATGTTAACCTTGGAATACATATTTTTTTTTTCTGTTAAATAAATTATTATATATTAAAATTAACCCTGTGAATTTAGCCCACATTTAGCCAGTGCTCACTCTATCATCAGTTGTCCTAATACTTATTTGTTTAAATATATAGAAAGCGAAATTAGTATTAAATTTGCACAACGTGAGAAAAACTGTTCTTGTTTAAATAAATGTTTAGATAAAGTCATTAACATATTACAGAAATTGTGTTCAACACTTAAAACTTGAAGTTTTGTGCTCTGTTTTCTTCCTAAAAGAAGTAAATAGAATTGTTATTAAAATTGTCAAACAGTGATGAAATTACTAATTTTTAAAAATTTTTGCACGTAATACTTTTGAGGTAAATAGCAATTTATCTAAGTTGACTTCCCTGCTTAATAGATACGCAACCTTAAACAACAAGGGGCACATACAGAATAGAATCTAATTTCTTAACCAATACAAGAGATCAGTCCTGGTTTAAGAATCTGAAATTCTTTGCAGAAATATCCTGTGTCTCATGATATGGCCTAATGTGTTTGGAAAAAAATGTGGCTCGAAAAATACATAATGTTTGCACAAAAATGGGTCAGCAAAGGGAAAATTTGGGTATTGTCTTTATTAAGAGTGGATTAACCATGTACGGCCCTTGCTGTCTGGGTAATTACTTCAAAGTAGTATATTTCTATTCTGGGATATCAATGTTGTCTTTATGCAAGAATGACACAGAGGAGGCTGAACACAAGTTTATCCTAAAGTATAAACTTACCCTATTAAATTAAAAATCATTAAGATTAGAGGGAGTCTGTTTGAATGGGCTGTACTGAAACTGAATATCCCTTCGGGGATTATTAAACTATAATTGAATTGAGTTGAATTGACAGATTTTCTTTTTATATCAGTAATACATGTACAGTAATAGTAATATCAATAATAATAACAATATCAAAAACACTATGCTATATTTTTTCTGATGCATTTTCCCTTATACAATGGACTGAACAAGCAAGCAAACAAGGTTTATTTGTTTTCTTTTTCTCATAAATTTTCAACGTAAGATCACATCTTGGCTTAGTCTGTCATGGTCTATGCACTGATGAATAGCCTAATTACTCACTTCATTCACCTCTCTAGCTCTTCCCATTATCTAATTATTACTCATCTGTTTCACCTGCTCCAGCCTCTATTTAACCTGCCTTCTTTCAGTCATCAGTGCAATGTTATTTGAGCCCTTAGTGAGAGTATTCTAGTTTGTCTAAGTGTTTTCTGATTGCATGATCCCGTTCTGTCTCTGTGTCAGGTTGAGTGAATGTCTAAAGGACCCAAATGCAGAGATGAAGGCTGGGGTGGTTTCTGACAAGTTTAACAGTCCAAAAGAGTGGCAACTGAGGCAAAAATCCAAAATAAAAAAATACAGAAAATCATTAGACTTCAGGGAAAACACACATGAGGATTAAGAAACAACGAGGAACAAGCAAATCAATAATTTAACTGAGAGATATAGTTTAGATATTTCGATTTGGAATTCTCTGTATGTATATGTAGTATAAGCTTCAATAGCTTGCAAACCAGATGGTGTCCTAATCTAGTAAGTTATCAATTTAAGTCTCTCTACATAGGTTCTGGTCTGGGACCTTTTCTTTCCTTTAGGTCAGTTTAATTAAAGACACCAGGGGCCATTATTATATGTTTGCCCTTGGCCAGAGGTGTCAACATTATATCCTACATGAAACTGCTAGCTAAGCATAAGGTAATTTTGATTAAAATGAGTGTTGCTTTCAGTGGCGTCTGGTGGAGTTTTCTCTAGGGGGGAAAATAAATTCAAAATAGACGTATGTAACAGACCCAGGCCTTGGGCCTGTTGGGCAGAATAAATGTTCCTGTAAAACAGGAGAATGAATGAGACAAGCGACGGGTGAATTTCCTCCATGCCTCGCTTCTGCTGTATTTATTAATACAATAACATGTATCAGAAACACAAATCGCAAATGATTCTCATATGTGAAATATGCAATAAATCATCCTTCGTGAACAGTAACTTTTTTATTAACTTTCTTCACAAGTATCCTTTTACATTGACAAAAATGCAATTATATTCAATTACCGTATTTTCACGACTATAAGGCGCACTTAAACGTCTTTTTTTTCCCCTCAAAATGTGCGGTGCGCCCTATGGTGCGGTGCGCCTTATGTGTGTTGTAACTGCGACTTTTGAGACCACCTCATTGAGGAGATGATGAAAGAGTGGCTGAATGTAAGGAGACCAGGTGTTTTTTTTCCACTCATCACCATCGCTGTTAATATGTAACTCCATGCGTGCCTATCTCACAGCTGATGTGAAAAACATGGGGAAACAAATTAACGCTGTGCTCGCTGTTCAACCGCTTGACATCGGTGTGAACCGGACCCAGCAGGTGCAGCAGAAGCAGCGAGTTTACATGCAAAGTCAATGATTGACGCGCGTATAGGTGCAGCAAAAGGTTCCGCAGCGCATTTTTGAGCAGCAGGCGCAGCGCATCGCGCTGCTGCTGCTCGAGATGGAAAAATTGAAGTTTTGCTGCTGGACGCGCCGCATCAACCTATCAGAGAAGCTGATCTGGGAGCTGACAGCGAGACAGACACAGCACTCTGATGACAAATGATATAACGCAAATGAAAAAGGCTGGATGGATGAGGAGATGATGCAGGCAGGTGTATGTGAGGAGACCAGGTGGTTTTTTCCACGCATCACCATCGCTGCGTGCCCATCTCACAGCCGATGTGAAAAAAAGGTGAATCAAATGAACGCTGTGCTCGCCGTTATCCCGGGGGGTCTGACAAAGGAACTTCAATCGCTCAACATCGGTGTGAAGCGGCCGTTCAAAGTAAGGCTGCGAGCGGCGTGGGAGCGATGGATGACAGACGGAGACCACAGTTTCAGGATAAGTGGAAGGCAGCGCCGGGCAAGTTACGCCACAGTTTGCGGATGGATTGTAGATGCTTGGACTAACGTGTCTGCTGGCTCTAGTTGTTCAAGCTTTCGCAAAAGCCGGCATTATTTCTGAGGAGCCGCGCTGCACGGAAAATGACTCTCACAGCGAAGAAGGGGAAATTGGCATGTCTGATTTAGCGCAGCTGTTTAATTCAGAAACAGAGGATGATGACTTTGATGGGTTTGATTAATACTTTGTAATAAATACATGAATAAAGCACAATCATACTCAGTTTTGCTCCCGCTCTATTTTTCTACCTGAAAACTTAATTCAACAGCAGCCTCTGGGCGGGTCTCCTCCTCTTCAGCGCGGTGGCTGGCAGGTGTTTTTTCATCTAAATAATCTAAATCTTGAAGCTATATTTGCTGTGATCAGTGGGAATAAAGTAGTTTTAATATGTTTTTAAGTGAGAAAGTCCACCTGAAAACTTAATAATTGCAGTCAGTTCATCCAGGTTATTATCCTGCCTATACTATTTCTGTCGGAGCCGCTCAGACCCCCACATACCAGCGGTGCACCGACAGTAAATCCCTTCAACAGCAGCCTCACTGCGGCGGCTGGCAGGTGTTTTTCATCTAAACAATTTAAACTGCAGGCACCAGGATACCGGTAATAAAAGCGAACATATTCCGTCGGCAGGTTTCAGGATTTTAAGTTAATTTAGGAGTGATCACAGCGCTGTGTCATCTGCGATGTGTCTGTCTCACGGCCAGCTGCCAGGTTTGATTAATACTTTGTAATAAATACATGAATAAAGCACAGTCATACTCAGTTTTGCCCCCGCTGTATTTTTAAATATGCAGTAGAGGTATTTAAAGGTAGTAGAGGACATGTACCGGCAGTGTTGTGCCTGAACGCGTTCATTGAACGAAAGTTCATGAACTCGTTCATATTTTGGGCGAACGTGAACTGAACGTACTGCATTATTGCCTGATGAACGTTTTTGTGAACTCGTTCATTCTGGTGTCTGTGAACGGCACGCTCTCTCAGTTCAGCTCCGTTCAATAGGTTGCCAGATTTCTATAGAGCCCTCCAGGCGAAACCCCGGCTAAATCACACCGTAAACAGGCCTTAATATGTAGCGGGAAAAACACCCAATCTGGCAACACCAGCTACCAGCGTCGTAGCCTACAGCCGCGTGCGTCATCAAAACAAAATGCAGCGTGGAAGCTACAGCAGCATGGAGGCGACTTAAAACAGTTTTATGACCAGGTGGTCGGTGAGGATGATGGCAACAAGTTTGCCCGCCGGCTTTCAGTAAAAAAATCCGCACTTCAGTAACCTTAAATTCCTACCTCAGCCTGGTCCCTCAGTTTGTGTTAGTAAAGTGTTCTTGAGCGGAGGTCTTCACCAGGGGATCCGCGACCCCTAGGGGGTCTACGGAGGTACTGCATGAGGGTCTGCATGGTTAGTTGATATTTTTATATTCCCCCCCTGCATTTTTTTTCCCCCACTAATTGAAATGTCTTTAAATACTCATTAACATGAAATCAACACACTGTAGTAAACAGATAAATGGAGACAAAAGATGTCTTTCAGTCATCAATGCTCACATTCAGAGACACACAGGAGCTCTTTCAAGCTGGGCACCGTTTCCTTCACAACAACCAGGAATCAGAATCAGAAAAACTTTAATAATCCCAGGGAGAAATTAATTTCTTTACATTACTCCATCTGTAATAGAGTGACTATAGGACACAATTTCATACAATATATATAGTTAGGGGGTCCCCGCTCCATCTCGCCATCAGTTTGGGGGTCCTTGGTCTGGAAAACATAGAAGACCCCTGTTCTTGAGGGTTTTACTATCCATGTAACTTGTTTGTTAAACCTGCCTGGTATAATTTTCCAGGATTCCAGTATTCCTTTTTAGTATTGAAATGGAATTTCAAATCGAAAAAATTATTAAAATAATAAAAAAACATTTGCACCTTAAAGACTACTTTCCTATTTTTCTTTTAATAATTCCTCATAAAAAAGACCATTCAAGCAGCACATTTTTCCTGATGTTTTTGAGAATATACTGTAGGGGTGAAAGCTGCAGCTGCTACTAGTGTGAAGTGAATGGACAGCAACAAAGCGTTAAAGCAACAATGGGGAAATGCTGTCCCCCTCAATGCTAATGTAAACCCTGGTTGGATAAGGATTCAAAACTGGATATGAAGATGAAATCTGACGCACAGTTTCAGAGTTACAACTGATAAAATAATTGCTGTCTGTGGTTCTACAGTAGGCTATGGTGTAATTGAGCAATATATGAAAAAAAAAAAAAAAGAACTATGAACTAGTTCGTTTTTTGGAACACTTTCCCAACACTGTGTACCGGTATATAAAAAACGCGCCCTATAGTCCGGTGCGCCTTATGTGTGTGTTAAATACAGAAATGGGACACATAACTGAGAGTGCGCCTTTTAGTACGGTGCGCCTTATGGTCGTGAAAATACGGTACCGGTTTTTAATAACTTTTAGCTGTTTAACTTTTTATTGTATTTAAAACCCTTTAACCAAAATACCTTTTTAACAATCACAGCTGGGCTGCTTTTTAACACAGCTTAACTAGCTTTATTTTTATCTCCGTTTAGCTTAACAGCTCATACATTGCCTGTCACAAAATGGCGCCAGCAGCGTTGCCTTTACTTCCTTTTTTTCCACATCTTTCCACATCCCCGAAACTGTTTACCATCTTTCTGACCCATTTAATGTGGTTTATACTCTTTAACTAACCTGTAAAACAGGAGAATGAATGAGACAAGCTACGGGTGAAGTTTCTCCATGCCTCGCTTGAAGAAGCAGAGTCTATGACCTCACTATGCCGTCTCAGTGAGTACTGAGCCACCTTTTGGTGTGAGTGCGCAACTATAACTCAAAGAAATTATTACCCAAAGTCAGTCTTTATATCAAAGTCAAACAAATAATAATGTGAATACACATTAGTGTGTCACACGTATACCAAAAGCTAATCAGACATATACTAATTTATCACAAAAGTATACTTACATAAGTGTCAACAACAAAATGTAATGATTTTATCTAAAGCTCGGATCCACATGCAGTGAAGCCAAACAGAGAGACACAGAGTAAAAGTTTGAACGGGTTTTATTGAAAGGTATTTAGAGTTTAGGGTTTACGCAGAACTCGGACGGAGTGGAATGATGTAGCCGCTGGTTGCAACTCAGCATTCCTGTGGTACTTTAACAGGTCGTGGTGAAGATGAATTCCTTACTCAGACAGTGATCTCAGCGTGCTCAAAGGTGGCTGGATCCAGACCTCCTGTTTGGAATCCGTCGCTCAGTGTAAGACTCAATTGATCCCACTTGGGAGAAGGCGGTCTGAAAAGGTCCAGTTTGCAGGAAGGCTTCCTGCCGAATGGCAAAGAACAAACAAAGTTGAGACTCAGGTAGAAACAAGCGCTCAGTAAAACTCAATGTGATCTCAGCTTGGCTAGAGGACAAAAACTCAAAATGCAAAAAAACTCAGATTAGACTCAGCATAAACAAGGCTTGGCTAGAGTACCCCAAACTGGCAGACACTCTGGCGTCGAAGTAGTGGCAACCAGCAGCTTAAGAGCAACCCGGTGATGAGGCAACAGCTTGCAGGTGTGTGAGGAGGCGAACCGGAGCCAGGCGCCTCCTGGTGGTGGAAGGGAGAAACACAAAAGACGAGACAAACAGACGAACACAAAAACTGGGATCCTGACACAAAAAACATTAAAAAACACTTTATAAAAACAAAATCTAATTTCATGTACAGGTTAACATTTTGCCCTTCTGAGGCTTTGTGAAGGTAAATCTGTTTTGCATGGTCAAATATGGCACCACAGACCTAAAACAGATAATGTGCTGGTTTAATAATGGAGAAGTTAGTAGTCAGTTTTATACTTTTTGTAATATATAAAAACTATTTATTTTATGAGAATGTATTTATTTATGAGTTTATTTTTATATTTTATATATATATTTTATATATTTTGGTTGTAAATTAAAAAAACATCTAGAAAAAGTACACTATATTATTTTTTTATGCAAATCCCAAATTGTTAATTCTTCTTTGCCTTTTCTAAAAGGTGCTTTAAATCAGTCCTACCTGTCGGAGAGGTGTTGTTAAAAAAAAAAAAGTGGCACTAGCACGACTTACACTGAGAGCAACTCCTGCTAAAGTTGGTTCTTGGATTAAGCTTTTTCCTCGGTTCGCTGATTAATTTATTTTCCGGCTTGTCAGGTCAAGCCCCTTTACATGGTTTTTTTTCACCGTTGTTCTTCTTCACGAAAAGAGCAATTCAGTAAAGATCTTACTGAATTGTGTGAAAGCTGCTATTCAAGTTCTACTTTAATTGTCGCCATAATATCTTTACCTCACTGGCTGACTGAATACTAGCTAACATCACCTATATATGACGGATTACGAAAACTAAATAAAAATTAGCAGGTGGACATGTAAAATGCATATTGTGTTGTAATATTGTTAGACTATTGAGCAGTATCAGCCATGCTGCTGGTCTTGTTTGATCCTGCTGCCCACCTGGCGTGCAGCGGTTGACATTCTGCATGAACACAGATGGATCATGGCAGCAGCGACAGGGCAAGAAATAAGACATGGTCTGGTGCGGTTCGCTGAACTCTGACAAAACTATGATCTTGCCAACTGTGCTTGTGCAGAAATGATCTTTGCACTTGCGTAGCTCAGATCTTGCACTTTAAGCTCTACATTGATGGTTTACTCTCAGCAGTTTGGCGCTTGGCCCTCACTACTTAATAAACTATGTATTGTCATTTTTAAATTTGTCTCTGTTTCCTTTAAATTATTCCTTCATTTTAGTTACCATATCCATTCATTTAGGTCTGGATTGGTATGATTTTGCAAGGCAAATAATGTAGGTTCTCTCTGTATTTTTTTTTTTAATCAAAACCTTTGAATTTAAATCTTTACTTTTGACCCATGAGTAGGTGGTAATACAAAAGTGGGAATTCTTAGAAAGCCAAAATTGCCAAAAGTAGAAAAAAATCTTTTCGTTCTTTGCTTTTTTGGAGCAATAAAGATTTTTCATTGATCTGTGTGCAATGCATAATTCATAGTAGTCAGAAAGTTTTTGCTTTTGATTTGGAAACCTTGTACATCTAAAAAAATTCCTTGAATAGTAGATTTTGTTTAGCTTGTCTATTCTTATATTAACCAATATGATGTTTTGAACGTCTGCCTATTTTCACAGCTTTTGTGGGACACTTTTTTCTAAAGTAGGGATTAATTCATAAAATCTTTATTTGAAATCTATGAATTAAAAGTTTTCTGCCCAAAACAGCATTGATGAATTCCATGGCAGCATTCTTATAACCAACAATTGTTGTATCTATGCTAGAGCTGTCAGTCTGGTTAAAGAATCTGGTTGTTATCAAAATTGTAAAGGTTCACTTTCTGGCCAAATAAAATGAATAAAAACTTGACAAAAAGCTTTCTTAAGTTTAGTCGACCTATAACAGACTAAAACTATCTCATATATTGTAATGACTAAAATGCGACAAAGACTAATCATAGTTTTGCGTCTGAAATAAGGACTAAATATAAGGTGGCTGTCCAAAAACAACACTGTTGGCAAACGTTTGGGAAAATCGGGTCTGATTCTCAATTTGGATTTGGGCAATGCTGCTCTTTTCTCTAGGAATCTGGACAAATGTCTTAGGGTTTCTCCAAAACTTAACCATTTCAAGATCCAAAACATGAAGCAGAGCTGCTTAAGTGTTTGGTCTTGGAACAACTATCGGTAATTTCCAGTCCTTACCATTGTGTTGATAGTTATCCGCTTCATATCCTTCCTAGGTGTTGTGTGTCATCATTGCAACGTAAAAAATGTTCACATCACAATGGAACATAAGAACCTTGATATCAAAACACGATGACAACTCTTTATCACGGCTTTGTATCTTTTAGTTAGGCTATAAACTGTTAGTCACAGTCAAGGAAAGGCTTTTGTAAGAAAATAAAAACAAAAAAATTAACTATCTTTAAGTTTCTGTTGTGGCTCTGGTAGTTATGCAGATCGAATCACAAGTATATAGATACAGTCTAAATCTGCATGATGTCTGGATGTATCTTTAAACTTTCTATTGTGTTTGACATTGATAAACCATTGGGGGACAATTTAGGTTATTTCTATTCTATTTCATTCTCTTCCCTTCTCTTATCTTCTATTCTACTCCATTCCAAAAATAAATACAGCACAACCACAAAACTTAATCCCAAACATAAATAAAACTTGATTGCTAAGGAAAAAATAAAAGAAAGAGGCATTATTGTAATCCTCCAAACAAATTTTGTAGTCAGAGTTTGTGATCTCGTCTTTATGTACAATATTGTTTTTTCATCTCATTTACAACTGGACTTTCTTAGCTGAGCTTTCATTCCCAAGCCAAAGTAAAATCTTGGATTGGATAAATGAAAAACATAATTAACAGAGTGTAAATAGAGAGGGTGTCATTCGTGCTTAAATTAGAAGCATTACTTTCAGTCCATGTGACAGAATAAATTTAGTAGCCAACTTTGTATTGTTGTGTTTGTGTTCATGCGACACGACTGTAACAGAATGAATAGAGTGCATGCCAAGGGAAAGAAGGGAAAGGAGCAGTGACAGGATTAGTGCTGAGGAAAATAATTCAGAAACGTGCACGGGAAACACCTCTATTTTTAGCACATGTCCTCAGAGAGCAAAGCAACAGCATAAGCTGACTGATTCCGAATGAGGAGAGTGGGCAGAGGTTTGGAGGGGGGAGTGTATGAATAAAAGAATAAAACCTTTCATTATTTTTAGTTGTCTTGCATTCATATATTCATGATTCTATCCAAATATTGTCATTTCTTGCCTTCAGCGAATCCCCTCCTCTTTTTGTAGCTGCTTGTCATAATTGGGTGCATCAAAGACAACATCGTGGTGTGGTATAACCTGCTCAGTTGTGGCAGGTTAAGCATTCACGTGTTGGAGCAGAAAAAAAACCCGGAAGAAAGTGTGTTTCAGTTTGGGCGATGCAAATGTGTGTATGTGAGGAGTACACACGTCTGTGAGAGTGACAGAGTTGGTGTGTTGCTTCACGGTGAAACATCCTGAAATGGCTTGCCTTGAGGGGTTTGTCAAAGTATGAAGCAAAACGTGACTGTATAGTCAGTGTTTCACGAATGAATGAAAGGAGGCATGAAAGAGGGATAGAGAGTAAGAAAGTAAATGAATTTGAGTGAGAGAACAGGTGAAAGAAGAATGAGGGGGGAAAGATGAATGACTTGCAATGTGAGAGAAAAAAAAAAGGGAAAAGATCCTCAATTAGATGGTCTATGGAGGATGGAGGTTGCACGCGAGTAGGTGGAAGCACTGAACTGTGGAGGCTTAGTCTGTCACGTGCAGAGCTTTTCGATTTGTCTGTTTCTGTGGCCCCACTGAGGCTAAAAATAGAGTGCATATAAATAGAAACTGCTCCTTTTTTTTTTTCTGTCCAAGACAAAACGATCACGGAATCTTTTCCGAAATACTTATAGCACAAAAACATTTTTAAATGGCTTTCCTTCAGATTTCCTTTTTATAAAAATTGCACGTTTGTATTCACTGCAATATCAATGTAAATGAAAATATATGTAATGCTTTTGTAGTATTTATCAAATACTTTACCATAGGACAACCTAATTTGTTTTGAAACCAATGAGAAAAATTACGTGTTAAAAAACTTCAAAGCTTTGTAGATTAGTATAACTTTTTAAAGGAGAAGTTCGGTTTTTAACACTTTTAGCCCATTTTCTGTAGTGTCCAGGATGAAATCGAATGATCGACACCAAAATTTTGACAATTGGTCCTGTCTCTGCTTTTTGGCTCATTTAGAATCCACCCCTGGCTGCTTTAGAATGGCTACCATAGAGCATGTCCGATAATGTCCTTAAAACAACCTTAAACGTTCTTTTTTTAAAATATGCTACTCACCGGGTCGTCAGCGCTGTTCAATGACGTTCCAAAAAAAGTTTCGTGAAGAAAAAACGTTCCTGTAGTGTTTTATTTAGCATTTTGTAAATCCCATTGAGTTCTGTTGGAATAGTCAATATTCCCCTGCCACCGGAAACGGAAATGGGGCCTGTTTACACAGTTGTAGTCTTTTCGCTTCACTCTGTGTACTCCGACGTCGAGGTGCTAACGTCTCTGTGAAACACTTTAAAAAACTCTGAAAATGGAATACGAAAGGTGGATTCTTGATTCTCGACGTCGGAGTACACAGAGTGAAGCGAAAAGACTGATCTAACTGATCTACTATGTCATTTGGAGGTTGAGTAAAAATACAATAAACAGTATACTGTAATTTAACCTATTCTAACACACTGTAGCTATTTATTTTGTAAGTTTCATAACAAAAAATATTAAATCTGTTCTTATGATCATGGGTTATAAGTAGATCAGTTGCTCAGCACTTGAGTAGCCTTTTTACCAAGAACACTTTTACTTGACTAAAAATATAATGAAGCAGTCCTAAGTTTACTTATGTACAATTTTTGGTTACTCTACTCGCCTGTCTACAAGAAGAGACAGAACAAACTGTTGCTCAGGAAGATTATGTCTTTTGCAGCAAGATGCTATATATCTATGTTTGTAATGGAGAGTGTGACCTCTTCTTCTATCATCTGCTGGGGTAACAGCATCAGATCAAATTACTTAAACAAGCTCAACAAACTAATAAAGAAGACAAGCTCTGTTTTAGTAACTCACCTCCAGAGGTGATTTCAGGAAGAACAATTTTTCATAAAGTGAAAGAAATTATTGACAACCGTGATCATCCACTTCAGAAAATTATTAAATAACAACAGTGTCTCCAGTAAAAGGCTTATCCAGATCCGGTGCAATGCAGAATGCTATAGAAGGTACTGCCTGCCTGCAGCATTTATTAACACCTACAACTGGTTAAAAAAAAACAAAAAACTATGAGTTATTGTAATTTTTCATTATATATATATATATATATATATATATATATATATATATATATATATATTTACAATTTAATTTTTTTTTTGTGAAATTAAGTTTTAATGCAAAATTTATAATTTAGAAATCTGTTATTAACAGTTTGATAGGAATCTGATGTTTCAACTAGGAAATCCTATTTTAGGATCTGGATCAACACAGAGAAGAGTGCCTATTTAACCTAAATATGGAGGGTTTGTTTGGAGGTTTTTTGAGGACCCAAAATGAGAGGCTGAGAGGAGGGGTGAGTTCTTGGGATGATTTGATGGGGATAACACAGGTAGCAAAACTAGGAATCCAAAAATTCCAACTAATAAATGTTAAACAATACAGGAATCAAAAATCCAACATTAAAAATTAACAATAACCAGAACCTTGGAGAGATCAGGGGGAAAACTATTCACAAGGAGCCAGGGTGAGACAAAGTAAGACAGGAATCAGCACTGTTGGACTGCAGAGGGAGTGCATTTAATTGATGTATGAACAAACGGCTGGACTAGTAGGTTGATAGTTTTTGGGAGTGTAGTTAGTGCGGTTTAGTATTTTGGGGCTCTTTGTTATGGGGCTTGTGGTATTATATATTGGACTATGTAATCTACGCAATCGCTTAAATGGGGTTGGAGTGTGTGGACTCAGCGTATAGTGTGTTACCAATGATACCTTTTGTTTATTAATGAACTTTAATAAACCTGACGCCTTTAAAGATCGACTGGATTTTATACTGAGATTCATATTTTCATAGACTATGCTTCAGAGAACTAGATTTGGACCCAGTCGTATTTCTCTCACTTGGACTCGTTTTGGACCCTAGGCTCTGTTTGGCGTGTTCACGTATAAAGGTAGTTTGTCCCAATAATGTTAAGAGCTAGGAGGAAGCGCCCTCCAACCCTTAAAATTATCCCTTCAGACTTTGTCAGGTCGGGAGCCGACGTCCAAGCGGAGCAGCTTCCCAGAACTCATTCAGTGAAAGAAAAATGTCGTCCGGCTGTTAAAAATGTAAGTATAATTCTACAATTAAACACGCATTTTAAAAACAATATGTTGGGAAATATGTTAGACATAAATACAACCGAATTCCTTACTGTTGTGTTAAAACATGAATATTATAAAATCACCATTTCTGGTAATACACCAATCTACCAGGGTTTTTTGTTTTAAAGGTAAAGTAGGATGATTATGATCAGGGTGGGGTTGGTTGGAGGTTGATTGTTCCAAACATAAAGGCAGCAGAGATGGCAGAAGTATGAGGAACTCACTCTCCACAGCCCCCTGGTGCCCTCTGTCTGATAGATGTTGATGAAGTTGGACATCATGCTGCCTTGTAACAGGCTGCCCTGTGCCTGCATTCTGATCTGAAATAAAAACAGTAGAAAAAAGAAAGTATTTCAATCAAACAAGTTTTATTTTTTACTGATTTATATTAATACTTCAAGTAAATCCATTGATTAAATCACTGCACAGATCTAAGGTTAATTAGCTGCCAGCTGTAATAGTTGGACCAGCAGATTTCATGAGAAACTGGGAGCAGATTTTCCTTATTACCGTAATTCCCAGACTATAAGCCACTACTATTTCCCCTCACTTCGAACTATGCAGCTTATAAGAAGGTGCGGCTTTTCTGTGGATTTTTCCTAAACCCCAGAGGGGGAAGACGAAGTTGGAAGTTAAAGAATAAAGAAGGCCTGGTTCTCCTCCCCCAGCAGTGTGTCGCAGTTATTTTGATTTCTGCCCAATATTGAAGCGTCGTCTGCGCTATGCTATTCAACGCCACAACGCCAGAGGGCCAATCAGGAACTAGCTGAGGGTCTAGATACGGCCGAGGCGGAGAGGAAGTGGGGGCAAGTCTTTGCGGCAACGGAGGGACATGAGGGCTAAAAAGAGCGGGGATCCAGGTGGGAAAAGGGTCCCAGCGTTCTCACGCTCCTCGCTCTGCTAGCTGCTCCATCTTCACCAGTCGTTTTCCACAATGGCGGCCAGACAAACAAAACCAGGCGGTAAGGAACCAAACAGGAAATACGCATAGAGTAGAGCGGATGTAGATTTGACCAATCAGAGGCCTCCTGTCTGCGGTCACCTACAGTTAGGGAGAGGTGCAGCAGAGTGTCTGAGGAGGGGGCGGGGCATATCTGCGTCAACTGCGACACACGCAGACCACCTGGTTTATGAGCATAAATCAGCCTTAAGGTGCTAAGAACAGGTTAGCAGCAGGTATGAATGAGAACTAATGTCCCAAACTCACACATTTTGACATTTATTTGCTGCATTAAAGCTGCTGAACCAATGAAGAGCCTGGGCTGAACCCCTGCAGAGCTGAAATAAAGAGCTGATGAAGCTATCAAGCTAATGGGAGCTAGCATTCTCCTCCTCTAGGGGCTATATGTAGAGCTCCCCCTACAGGTTTGGTGGGTCTCACTACCCGATCCGTCCTGCACAAACAAAATAACTTCCAGGGAGGCAATACTTTGTTTTCTCATTTTTTTTTTATCCTTTTGTCTTTTTAAGGCATGGTGTTATTTTTGAATATTTTTGTATTAAATAAATAAAATAAATAAATAAATTATATATATATATATATATATATTGAATATTTTAAAAACAAAAAGTACTACATTAAAAATACCACTTGAATAACCTTTGGAACATTACTGGTACTACTGAGAGCATGTCCAATGATGACGCCACGAAATAAAACGTATCCATTTATTCCAGAGAAGTCTTCAATATTTTCTATAGGATGTAGTTTAGCATTCTTTAATGTTTTAAGTATATAGACTATTTTCAGAACTGTTATTACATAGTTTTTAGGCGATACGGATCTTATTATTCTTTTCATGCATGCGCAGGACGGATCGTGCTTCCAGGACGGATGGTGCTTCCAGGACGGATCGTGCTTCCAGGACGGATGGCGCTTCCAGGAAGGATGGCGCTTCCAGGAAGGATGGCGCTTCCAGGACGGATGGCGCTTCCAGGACGGATGGCGCTTCCAGGACGGATGGCGCTTCCAGGACGGATGGCGCTTCCAGGACGGATGGCGCTTCCAGGAAGGATGGCGCTTCCAGGAAGGATGGCGCTTCCAGGACGGATGGCGCTTCCAGGACGGATGGCGCTTCCAGGACGGATCGTGCTTCCAGGACCGATGGCGCTTCCAGGACCGATCGCGCTTCCAGGACGGATCGCGCTTCCAGGACGGATCGCGCTTCCAGGATGGATCGCTTCCAGGACCGATCGTGCTTCCAGGACGGATCGCGCTTCCAGGACGGATGGCGCTTCCAGGACGGATCGCGCTTCCAGGACAGATCGGGTGAAGACAATGGGAAACAGTTCAGTAGATGTCAGCGGCTTATAGCGCCCGGAGCGGTGTTTATATTTACTTTTCCAATTTAAAAAAAATGTAGGGGGTGTGGTTTACAGAGCGATGCGATCTATAGTCTGGAAAACACGGTAGTTACTACATACTGACATTATTTACCTAAATACAACCTAAAAGTTGACATGTCACGCCAACTAACCAACAAAGAACAGCTTTTATGTATCATCAAACAGGGACATGTTGCTAAGGTTAGCACCAACAATCACCTTGAGGACGTCGGTGGGGTTGGCCAGCATGGAGGACATCACTCCGGATACGACCCCACAGAACACGTTGATGATCATCGTCTCGTCTGCGAACCCAGACACAAAGTTGGCGTCATTGCAGTTCTTTCAATTTTTAAACATTACAACAGATCCAGATGAAAAATATTCATGTTTTTTTCTGACGTACTGATTTTGTTTTTGTTTTTAATGGTTTTATGTCCCGTTTCAAACAGGGCAGAGTGAGGACTGTTTAAATTTCAATATTGGGACATAAGAGATGAACTGATTTTTCAGCTTGATCAGATCTACAGTCTGAATTCCCCGTATTTAATCTTCATACTGTCAGTAAAAATCACTAAACCTGAGCCCTACCAGCTCAGTGTCTGCAATACTGGAAGGAATCAATGCATTACTGTGGTTTTTCAACAATACTACAGGAACTTTTCTCAGTCTGGCGTTAAACAGACGAGCATGTTGTTGCTGATGGCAGGTAGTGCTGACAGATAAAGAATAAAGACGGAACCAGTCAGTAGGAAAAAGGCAATGGGGTGGGGGGGGGATCAAGAGTGACCATAAACATCCTGAGAGTCTGAAAAACATCGTGGCGCCGCTTATTTACGACTAAGTGAAGCTATAAGTAATTTGGATATCACCTGAAATCCCTTTGTGTAAACTGGAGATAAAGAAATGACTCCACCACCCCCCCCCCCTCCATCTCTTTATGCAAGCTTCAAATAACAGCCAATCTTTCACATCACTTATAATACATTTTTATTCACACTTCCATTGATGAAAACTGTGAGGGCAACAGGATGGATTCACTCCAAACAAACATTTCCTTTTTCTGGAACTGGTTTTAATCCCATTTGGTTTGTAAAGCAGTGGGGCAGCAGATTGTTTGGGCTGCTCCACCAGAGGAAACAAAACTTTAGACCTGCTTTAAGTAAATATTCAAAGACTCGTATATCTCTAAAGTAAGATGAAAACTGGATTACAATCTTTTTTTCTGCTTAGGGTATAAGTAGAAGCTGAAGAGGCGAAAAACACTTATAAATGAATGCTTGCAGCCGTTACAAAGCCCTCTAAGGTGGTTAGAGTCTACAGATTGGGACTGTCAGCCGCATGAGGAGATAAACTTCTGTGTAGATATAACTATCCCCACCAGAAGGTATAAGCCAAGGGTCACCAACCTTTTCAAGAAGAAAGAGCCTTCAGGAAGGAAGACGGGGAATTACTGAGTATACAGATAAGGCAAAAGAAAGCAAGGAGGAGGATGGAGTAATCCAGCAGAATAATATCAGAGATGAAGAAGAGGACAGGCTTCAAGCAGGAGGAGGACAGAGAGATGGAGGTCTGGATGGAGCCAATTCGCTGCAACAGAAGATCCTTCCTCTCTGCAGCCGTCTGCATCTACAACATCCAAACCAACGCGTCACCGCCGCCACATTTATTTTCCTTTAGGGATCAATAGTCTATTTTAGATTCGTTTGGGTTTAGCAGGCCAGTATTTCTTTGTTTTCCCCCAGCAAAAATTAACCTCCTTTGTCTTTTTAAATATATATTTATTCACTAACAAAATGTGCAAAAACTACATAATTAAAAAATGACACAACAGCAGGACGTGGGACAAAACCTTTGTCTGCAAACAGAGAGCTACTGGCATGCGCATTTATAAAATGTTTTATACTTTAACATGACAAAGTTCCTTTTAGTTTCCTCCATTTTGTAATTGTTGTGACATTTATTTCTATTCAGCGAAGCAGAATCTCATCTAATGTCCTAATCTCAAACTCAACAATGGAACTTTTACAAATATCCTAAAAGTTTCACATCTAAAATAAATCAACAGCAATGCCATAAAATACAAGAAAAGTTTTGCTTTTTCATCCACAGAAAGGAGGTTCACTGGAAAAATGGAAATCTAAATAAGTCATTTTCTCTTAAAATAAGTATATTTTTGTTTTTGAATTAAGGAGGTAAGTGAGACACAGGAACAAGAAAAATTACATTTAAAATAAGAAAAAACAATTCCATTGTATTATTTGAAGTGCATATTTTCTAATTATCTTATTTTACCTGCCTAAATTAAGGCTAAATACACTAAAATTATTTTTACATTTTTTACAGTGTTGAAGTTTTTAGATCTATTTCATTTGTTGCAACAAATAAAATACCTCTTAATATTTTATACTCTATTAAAGATGCTGAGCATTTTAAGGGAAAATAGTCTGATTCTAAACTCAGTTTATCACATTCAAAATGTCAGAGGTTTAAAGATGCACAGTCAAATGAAGCCTTAACAAAAAGACCAAATACCAGATTATAAACTAAGGTTTTATTCACCACGTGTGCTTTGTTGATGCAGCTATGAAATAAAAATGTTCTTAACTTTTTTAAATCCAGATTTTAAAAAACATTATTTAATTGGTAATCATTTCATGATAAGGTTTCATCCGACCCAAAGTTTCTGGAAGTAAATTAAAAGAGAGTAAAGTTACCTTCTGGCTGACTGACGAAGAGCCGCTTCAGAGAATTGTACGTTCCTATTTTGATGGTGCCGTATGAAGCTTGTCTCAGAAGGGCCGGGGAAATCCTAGGAAAAACATACAATTGATCTGATGACGTAAAGTTTATGATTTTCTCATTTCACTGATACAACCCATTAAGTCTTAGTAAAGTGTTATTATCTCTATTCTCCCACTCTGCAGAATCTGTTAGTTCAATCTCTAACGTTCTGCTCTCTCTGCTTTTTCTCATAGTAGCTTCATCTGGTCTGTTCCTGTTTGGCTGTGACTCCATCCTGGAGAGAAATATCAGCTGTGCTGCTGCCATCAACACCTTTGTTTCTAGATGTTGGAGCTTGGCCTGTTTTTCAGTGTGGTCCTGTTTCTCTGACTGTGACTAACTGGATGTGCTCTCTTCATCCTCTGACATGGGAGCTGGCTCGGAGCTCGTCTGCCTGGCTGTGTGTTTCCTGGACGGGGCCGCCTGTGGAGCTGGTTGACAGTTGCCTTTTGTATCTATGCTTCTTTTTCTATGTCTGCTTCTGTCTCCTTGAACCCCAGTGGGCCTCAGCAGATGGCCGCTCACACTGAGCCTGGTTCTGCTGGAGGTTTCTTCCTGTTCAAGGGGAGTTTTCCTCTCCACTGTCGCTACAAGCATGCTTAGTGTGAGGGATTGCTGAAGAGTCAATGAGTCGATGCAATCAGCTGGTTTTCCTTAGATAGAAAACTTTGAATCAATCTGACTGGATGATCTGGTGAACTGGAAAGTGACCTGAGATGACATGATGTGAATTGGAGCTATAGAAATAAACTGAATAGAATTGAAATAAAATGTAAACAAACAGGCTGGTGTTCCAGGTTAACTGATTCTACCATAGTCCTCAAAAGGTATAAGCCAAGGGTCACCAACCTTTTCAAGACTTCATGGGTACCTATGAACTGGAGGGGTCAGAGGTCACCTACACTTCACACATCATAAGCATATTTTTATTTTAAAATTTTCTTTTAGATATTGTAATTTTGAAATCTTTATAAATGCTGAAATGCCCTTTATGGTTCATATAAAATTCTCTATGAATGATTAACAGAGAAGAGAAACAGAAAAAGAAAGTGTTTCAAACTTGGTGATTGTTTGGTTTTTAGAAAACATTTTTTACATTCATTCTGTATTTTTAAACAAGTTTTGAAGAGTTATAGCTGTTTTTATTTCTTTTTATATTTCTATTTTTCATTGTAAAATTCTTGCTGTTGTGTTTTTAGGTTTAGACATTTTTTAGCTCTGTCCAGGGAAAACAGATGAAAAATAGCCTTTTGGCTAATTGTGGTGCGTTTGCTGGAAGGCTTATTAATGAACAATGTCTCTGTCAGATAAACAAATAAAAAAGACAGAACACCCCATGTGGCCCTTGGGGGCCCCTTGGTGCCTGCATGCACGGCGTTGGTGACCCCTGGTATAAACAATCTGCTCATATAGGAAAGATTGCATTTAGTCAGAAAAAGAAGGAAACGTGAGCGGAAATACCCACAGCGTACCCAGAGTACAGCGCCCGGATCCCCTCCTCCTGGCCGATCCTGAAGAGCGCGTGGAACATGCCCCTGTAGCGCACCTCGGTGTACTGGGACTGACCCTGCACCTGTAGGCGGGTCTTAGTCAGGTCGATGGGAAATGTCCCTGAAGATGAAAAATAGAAGCAATGATTAAAAATTAAACGTGTTAACTCCTAAAAACACCCGATTATGACTTAGTTATCTAGACTGACTTACAAAGTCCCACCGTTTGGCATTTTACTAACAATAAACCTTATTTTGCCATTAGGGGAAAAAATAACATCCATCAAATCAAATACAAGCTGTCTGAATATTTTTACACATTTTAAATGTACAAACTTAAAACTTTTAATAGATTTTATTGTGACTTTATGCGCTAGACTAAGAAACTGCTAAATATTAAGTGGAATCTTGCTCTGTTTTTACCATTTTTAACGTGAAAATCAGAAATTTGCAGCATCCTTTTTGAGGATGAAAAAAACAAATATTTAGTGAAATGACTTTAGCTGCAGTAACAGCTGTGAATCTTTGGAGCCACGTCTCTTTCACATCTACAGACTGGGATTTTGTTCCATCGTCTTTCCAAAACAGCTCAAACTCAGTCAAGAAAGATGGAGATTTTCTGTGAAATTGATTTTCTAACTCCTGTCACATATTTTCATTTGGATTTAAGTAAAGCTTTGACTGGGATGTTTTAGGGATGCACTGATAGATCAGCCAAACTATATTTTAACTATGTCTTGCTTTCATCCATTCATTTCTTTCTGCCAATATTTTCATGTTTGTAATATGAGTGACGTCCAAAGCATGGTATTGTTTTGTAAACTAACTCTACTTTAAACTTTTCCATAATTGTTCCTCTTTGTTCCAATGCCTTTATAACACTTTTTGTTCTCTACCTCTGAGATCTTCAAAGAGCAGTTGCATTTACACCGAGATCAATCTAAACACAGTTAAATTCGATTCATTGGTGATTAAATAGGCAACTTCCGAATGTGATTCATGCACTGAATTTTATCTAAACATAAAGCAATGGGAGCTGAATACAACAGAGCGCTATCTTTTTTTTATTTTTACCTGTAAAACTATAAAATCAATTAATCGCTTACTTTCACTACACAATCAAAACCGCTTGGTGTTGGTCTACGCCTGCCGAAGACACAGACGTCCATCCCCGTGAACACTGGGACGGAACTCAATGGGAAAGGAAAGGATTCTGATTTCAACCGCTGCGTATATTAGCTGCGACATATGAACCAAGATGCTATGACCGAAAACATTTGATTGACAGATGACCGTTGATATATGATTGGCTGAATTTAGGTGTTCAGGCTGACGTAGAACTAACTGGCCTGCAGAAGATAACGAAGCAAAGACAGATTTTAAGACAGGATTTTTAAAAAATAGAAATGTTTTAACTTTTGGAACAATATGGTCTGATAAAGAGGACATTTATATACATGTTTAAGCCAGAATGATTTGACGTTTAAATATGATTTCCCTGCCACTTTAAAGTTTGTCCTGAATGATTCCCTTTCAGGAAAAGAACAGGAGAGAGAAAGCTTGAAGGTGCAGACACAGAGCTTTCCTTTAACAACTCTAACCTACTGATATGGAGTGAGAGATGCAAATTAGACCAACCGCCTTTCTGCTGGATCCTTCACTTTGTTAACTGTGGACATCTAATCCCAACTTATTCAAGAGCTTAATTTAATTTTGTCTTTAAATTTATCCGACAGCATCAGTTACCCTGTGAAACCAGAGTCATCATCCCTCTGCTGCAGCTGCTGCTGACAGCTCTAAGGTTCAGAAGCTGGTTACCATGGATGCATTAGTGGGGCAGATAAATAGACACAGTGTTTGCACAATATTCCAGTTAAAAAATGAAAAAGATGGAAGCGATGATCTCTGCGCTTTGCTGCATCACGTACCGAATTCTGCGACAATCGAGGCCATTCCTCCGTAGATGAAGGGCTTCCAGTTTAAGTTGACCATCTCTGTGTCGGCGGCCGCTTCCACCTGCTGCAGTCCGGCTATGAAGAGGAGAAAGCCCAGGCAGAGGTCAACATAATGCTGCTGACAGCACAGCATGTCGACCGACATCATGATGCTACTGATCAACAAGCCTCCACAGCATCAGCATCCAGCATACTGCGCCGGAAACACAGCAAACGCGCTAAGGGGAGGTCCTTAGACCGCGCCTCATTCCCATTGGCTGAGAGTCCAATCAGTCAATAAGCTCTGCGATATGATTGGCTGTTTGAGCGCGTCATGTAGGGGGAGGTTGACACACAGCAACAGTGTCACGAGTGAAATAATTGAATAATAACGCCGAAACATCACTAAAGTTTTACTTAACTCACAGTTTCACGTTTAAGGTACAATTTGAGTGAAATAAAAAGTGTTTCTTTTAGCTTGTTTTTAATATTGAAGGTTGTCTGACTGCTCGGCTCCAGCAGAAGGCTGCTGTGTTAATATGCTAACGAGCAGTTAGCTAACACTTGGAGGTTAGCGGCGGCAGTTGGGTAGATATCTGAACAAAGTCTCCTACCTTCTGCGAGGTCAAACAATCCCAAACGTTTGGTGCTATTTGGTTTTCTTTTCCATGACTTAATCCGGTCGCTTTCAGGGACTTTTTAAAATGAAAGAAGGAAACTTCTCGTCTTCCGTTGGCTTCCCATTTCAGCTTGTGTCAAATGATGGCAAAATGATGAGGTTCGACTTCTTCTTCTTCTTATGAGATTTTATGGCGGTTGGCAGACTTGTGAATTGTGCATTACCGCCACCAACTGATATGGAGTAAAGCAAGAAAACAGGAAACGATTCACCCCCCCCCCCCCCCCCCCAAAAAAAAAAAAAACCTGTGTAACTTAAACCAACATAATACTAAATCACATTTGCCCATATAATTTTAATTTACTCTAGGTCATCGTAATTCTGCCAGTTTCTGATGGTCCCATCGGTCCTCCCATCATGCTTCCAACCATCTCCCAGTTCAAATCTTTAATGTCCAGATATTTTTCTGCAGCCTTCACTATTATTTTGTTTTTTTCAGTTTTTTTTGTTGTCTGTGCAGTACAATTAATCACTTCTACCATGAAAAGAACAAAATTTGTCTTTTTAACAATTAGTGAGTCTTCATCAATTTTTGGAGATTTCTCTAGAGGTTTGGAATTTGCTGTGTGTTGAACTGTAGGTTTGGGTTTTTCTGACTGAGATGGGATCCTTTTTGCAGCTTCAGCGTAGGTTATTCCGAGCTCAAATTTCATTTTTTTAATTTCCTCAGACCTTTTGCTTGCTTCACAGCCGCGATAAGCAGCAGTATGTTCTCCACCACAATTACAGCATTTTATTTTAGCTTCTTTTCCACATTTTCCGTACTCATGTTCTCCTGCACACCTTCCACACCTCTGTTTCCCTTTACAAACTGCTGCAATGTGACCGAATTTTTGGCATTTGAAACATCTCAATGGTGGAGGATTGTAGATTTTGACATTATAGCTTATGTAACCGATGAATACTTTGCTTGGTAATTGCTCTTCTTCGAATTTAATTAACACCGATAAACTGTCAGATCTTTCTCCGTTTCTTGTTGTTTTTAACCTTTTTACTTCTTTTACTTTTGCACCGCTTATGTTTTCCAGAATCTCTTTTTCAGAAATTTTTAGAGGAACTCCTCCAATGACTCCCCTGCTGATCTTTTTGTTCTCCATTAGGCTGCACTGAACTCTTATCCCGTCAATTTTGTTGATCTGTATTGCTTTGCCTTGCTGGGCGCTGTCTCTGCAGTTAATTAGCAGGTCTCCACTGTACAGAATTCTGGCACCTCTGACTTCTCCGACAAGTTTATTGATGGTTTTTGTTAAGTGAACCGGATTCCAATTTGTAAAAGAGTCTGCCTGATTAACGACTTTGAATATTACTTTGAATTCATTTTGTTGTGCTGTGGAATGTATGGATTGATCATCACTGGATTGTTCTGAACTAGATTCCCCTTTAACTGATCTCTGTTTTTTCCGCTTTTTCTCATTTTTTGATGTTGCTATCTTCCAACCTTCATTGTCACTATTTCCTTCTTCCATCCCACAAGAATCGCTTCCTGTTTCCTCACTACTCACGGCCCAGGACATCTCTCCACAAGCAGCTTCAAAACACGCGCCATGCACCAGCCTGGTTCAGAGGTTCGACTTTCGCTGAAACTTTCACAATAAAATGTTTTTTGTTTTTTTTTAAATAACAGACCGGAAGTGATTGGGAACAGAGCTGTGTGGAAACTACTGATCCACATCCAAGTACTTCTGTGAAACTTGCCCAGACTCAGTCACTCATTAGTTTTGGTTTTGTCATCATTCCAAAGTATTTTGGCAACACTTTTGTACTTTTATTGTGTTAAAAATATCAATAGGATTTCAGTTATATTGGGTAAATGTCCTCTTTGGTTGTCAACAAAATGAAAGAATGAATGCGAAGAGTTTTCTTATCAATTTATTAATTATTCAGGCTAAATTTCATCTTCATAAATGCACATTTTTGAGAAAAAAAAAATGACTTTTCAGATTTTTTGATTGAATTTAAACATTATATATTTACAATTAACAATTCGATCTCCAACAAATTAAAAACCAAAAACAACTTTATTGGCTTGCAATCAAATTGGAATTTTAGATAATTTATTGTGTTGATTCACTGTGGCATCTGGTATTTTTGTCACCTTTGGTACTGTTTTTTCTTTAAACAAGATTATTTTGTCATTTCTTATATTACTTTTATTGTTTTTTGTTAATGCTCCCCCTGGCAAATGTTTTTCAATTTCAATTTTCAATTCAATTCAATTCAGTTTATTTATATAGCGCCAAATTCACAACACATGTCATCTCAAGGCACTTTACAGTTCAACCAGATCATACAGTCAAATCGATACAAAGTTTTCTATCTAAGGAAAACCAGTTGATTGCATTGACTCATTGACTCAAATACAATCCCTCACACTAAGCATGCTTGTAGCGACAGTGGAGAGGAAAAACTCCCTTTTAACAGGAAGAAACCTCCAGCAGAACCAGGCTCAGTGTGAGCGGCCATCTGCCGAGGCCGACTGGGGTTCAAGGAGACAGAAGCAGAGATACAAAAAGCAGCTGTAAAAGGCGGCCCCGTCCAGGAAACACACAGCCAGGCAGACGAGCTCCAAGGCAGCTCCCATGCCAGAGGACGAAGAGAGCACATCCACTCAGTCACGGTCAGAGAAACAGGACCACACTGGAAAACAGGCCGATCTCCAACATCTATTAACAAGGATGTTGATAGAAGCAGCACAGCTGATGTTTCTTTCCAGGATGACGTCACAGCCAAACAGGAACAGACGAGGCAAAGCTACTCTGAGGAAAAGCAGAGAGAGCAGAAGGTTAGAGATTGAACTAACAGATTCTGCAGAGTGGGAGAACAGAGATAGAATGAAGCAGAATGATGAAAAAGGGGTCCCTATGTCCTCCAGCAGTCTAAGCCTATAGCAGCATAACTATAGAGATAGATCAGGATAACCTGAGCCACTCTAACTAGAAGCTTTATCAAAAAGGAAAGTTTTAAGCCTAGCCTTAAAAGTAGACAGAGTGTCTGCCTCACGGACTAAAACTGGTAGTTGGTTCCACAGGAGAGGAGCCTGAGAACTAAAAGATCTGCCTCCCATTCTACTTTCAGAAATTCTAGGAACCACTAGTAAACCTGCAGATTGAGAGCGAAGTGCTCTGTTAGGAACATCAGGAACAATCAGATCTCTGATATCAGATGGAGCTTGGCCATTTAAGGCTTTATATGTGAGAAGGAGGATTTTAAATTCTATTCTGGATTTAACAGGAAGCCAATGAAGAGAAGCCAGGATAGGCGAGATATGATCTCTCTTTTTCATTTTCATTAGAACTCTGGCTGCAGCATTTTGGATCAGCTGAAGGCTTTTAACTACAGTTTGTGGACTTCCTGATAGTAAAGAATTACAATAGTCCAGCCTTGAAGTAACAAATGCATGGACTAGTTTCTCAGCATCACCCCTGGACAGGAGATTGCTCATTTTTGCAATATTCCTCAGATGAAAGAAGGAAATTCTAGAAACCTCTTTGATCTGGGATTTAAATGACAGGTCCTGATCAAAAATAACACCAAGATTTTTTACTTTATTATCTGAAATCAGTTTAATCCCATCCAAATGAAGTGACTGGCTAATCAGTTTCTTTTTCAGAGACTCTGGTCCAAAGACTATAACTTCTGTTTTGTCTGCATTCAGAAGCAGAAAGTTAAGAGTCATCCAGGTTTTTATGTCTTCAAGACATGCCTGTAATCTATGTAATGGGTTAGCTTCATCTGGATTTATAGACAGATATAGCTGGGTATCATCAGCATAACAGTGGAAATTAATCCCATGCTGTCTAATAACTCTACCAATTGGGAGCATGTATAAAGTAAAGAGAATTGGTCCTAGCACTGATCCCTGTGGTACTCCACAGGTAACCTTTGAGCGTGTTGAAGATCTATCATTAACATGAACAAACTGAATTCGATCAGATAGATCAGATTTAAACCAGTCTAGTGCTGTTCCTTTAATTCCAACAAAATATTCAAGTCTTTCTAAAAGATTATTCTGATCAACTGTATCAAATGCAGCACTGAGATCCAACAGGACGAGCACAGATACAAGTCCATTATCTGAGGCCATGAGAATATCATTAGTGACTTTCACCAGAGCTGTTTCAGTGCTATGATGAGCTCTAAAGCCAGACTGAAACTCTTCAAAAAGTTCATTATGGTGGAAGTGATCGCAAACTTGTTTGGCAACTACTTTCTCAAGAATTTTGGATAAGAAAGGAAGATTGGATATAGGTCTATAATTGACCAAGTCATCTGGGTCAAGAGACGGTTTCTTAAGCAGAGGTTTAATTCCAGCAACCTTAAAAGCTTTAGGTACATATCCCTGTAACAGAGATAGATTAATCACATCTAAAATGGAGGAGGAGATCAAAGGGAATACCTCCTTAAATAACCTGGTTGGAACTGGATCTAACATCCAAGTTGAAGGCTTAGATGAAGACAATAATTTTGCTAATTCAGAAAGTTTTTGTTGTTTTGTGATATGTACACGATGCAGTTTTGTATTCTTGTGTATTGTAAATAATAAAATTTATTTAAAAAGAAAAAAGATCCACATCCAAGTTCTATTTCCGCCAAAATACTCGGTTCCAACTTTTTTCTCTCCTTCAATCAATTATGGAAGACCGGGAGAGTCACTGAAAAACAAATTTTATTTTTAAATAACACAATTAGAAATCAAATTTGTAAAGTGTGGTCTAAGAACACATTTTGAATTGAAGAGGAATTGTAAAATGTGTTTATTTATCCATTATTATTATTATTTATCCAATGCAATTTGAACATATATTTTCAAATCAAATTTCTAAACGGTATTTAGAAATAACACAATTCATAAATCTGTATACACAGTATATAAAAAATTAGGTTTCATTTAGTAAAGCTTTCGTAACATTCCCATTTCAGTGAAGCAGTGATCAAATGTAAACCGTGTGGGAGAAAAAAAACCTGGAGCAGAAAAACGCATTGATAAGGTCGGCGTCCCCCCGGCTGGGAAACACTGTTTTATGGGAACGCTGATGAAGTGGATGCAGTTTATTAAATTGTGGCTGAATTCCTCATGATTTCCCAGAATGCACTATTTAGAAATGCAATGCCCTGCATAGCAGAAGAGGAAACATCTCCACCATAGAACGCGTGTGGAGCTGCATTTCCTCAGTTATAAGAGGCTCATGGTATTAAACCCTTAAATGAGACAAATTCAAAACAAAAGTAATACATACACTATATTGCCAAAAGTATTTGCTCACCCATCCAAATTATTGGAATCAGGTGTTCCAATCACTTCCATGGCCACAGGTGTATAAATTCAAGCACCTAGGCATGCAGACTGTTTTTACAAACATTTGTGAAAGAATGGGTCGCTCTCAGGAGCTCAGTGAATTCCAGCGTGGAACTGTGATAGGATGCCACCTGTGCAACAAATCCAGTCGTGAAATTTCCTCGCTCCTAAATATTCCACAGTCAACTGTCAGCTGTATTATAAGAAAATGGAAGTGTTTGGGAACGACAGCAACTCAGCCACGAAGTGGTAGGCCACGTAAACTGACGGAGCGGGGTCAGCGGATGCTGACGCGCATAGTGCGAAGAGGTCGCCAACTTTCTGCAGAGTCAATCACTACAGACCTCCAAACTTCATGTGGCCTTCAGATTAGCTCAAGAACAGTGCGCAGAGAGCTTCATGGAATGGGTTTCCATGGGCGAGCAGCTGCATCCAAGCCATACATCACCAAGTGCAATGCAAAGCGTCGGATGCGGTGGTGTAAAGCACGCCGCCACTGGACTCTAGAGCAGTGGAGACGCGTTCTCTGGAGTGACGAATCGCGCTTCTCCATCTGGCAATCTGATGGACGGGTCTGGGTTTGGCGGTTGCCAGGAGAACGGTACTTGTCTGACTGCATTGTGCCAAGTGTAAAGTTTGGTGGAGGGGGGATTATGGTGTGGGGTTGTTTTTCAGGAGCTGGGCTTGGCCCCTTAGTTCCAGTGAAAGGAACTCTGAATGCTTCAGCATACCAAGACATTTTGGACAATTCCATGCTCCCAACTTTGTGGGAACAGTTTGGAGCTGGCCCCTTCCTCTTCCAACATGACTGTGCACCAGTGCACAAAGCAAGGTCCATAAAGACATGGATGACAGAGTCTGGTGTGGATGAACTTGACTGGCCTGCACAGAGTCCTGACCTCAACCCGATAGAACACCTTTGGGATGAATTAGAGCGGAGACTGAGAGCCAGGCCTTCTCGTCCAACATCAGTGTGCGACCTCACAAATGCGCTTCTGGAAGAATGGTCAAAAATTCCCATAAACACACTCCTAAACCTTGTGGACAGCCTTCCCAGAAGAGTTGAAGCTGTTCTAGCTGCAAAGGGTGGACCGACGTCATATTGAACCCTATGGATTAGGAACGGGATGTCACTTAAGCTCATATGTGAGTCAAGGCAGGTGAGCAAATACTTTTGGCAATATAGTGTATTTTATTTGCACCAATAACATGAAACCAGGGGCGCTCACAGCTCTGTACAACATCCATTTATTTCATCTTTGTGGAAAACTTCAGCAATCAACCCACTTTTTTAAATAGATTTCTTTTTACTTTGCATTTGATATTCTTTCAGAGGCATTTATTCATTTTACACACATTTAAAAAAAAATGTCCATTACTTCAACAGCAACAGGTTTTATTTTCCGAAATGACATCCAGATGAGCAGTTTGAAACCGTCTACCTATAATTTAATTTACAACATCGAAAAATGTAAGTAATTCGTTTATTAGGAATGAAAACGTCTATCGAATTACCTAGATATACATATTTTTCTTCAGGGACATGGCGCATCCTCTGTGTCGGGGAGTTATGGAGGTCATGTGTCTTTTTTACCATTAAGCCTTTTCCTATCCATCTGCTTTGTATTTTTTTCTTCTGACTTCCTCTTTATCCTTTCCGTCTGACATACAGATCATCCATCTAGCCATCCTAAAATATATCTTCCTCACCATCATAACATCTCATATTTCCAACCATTCTAATCAGTTTCGTATCATTAAATTATGTCTGTTGCCACAGACCTACAGACACGTCGGTTTAATGATGAATACAAATATTAAGAATAGATTCATGTGAAAAAAAAAAACTAAACTGGGATCATAGGAGAAGTTTGATTTTGATCCAAAATTCTTGCTTTAAAAGCTAGTTTACTTTTCACCACAGATCTTTTTAAAATGTTCCCTCCTGAACTGTTTGACTTACAACTAAATTATCAAAAAACAAACTGCTAAATATGGAGAAGTACACTGGAAAAAATTTAAATCTAGATAAGTTATTTTTTCTTAAAATAAGTGCATTTGTTCTTGGATTAAGGAGGTAAAAGAGTCATTTTGCCAATGGAACGAGACAATTTACACTTAAAATAAGAAAACACAATAACATTGTCTTATTTCAAGTGCATTTTATCTAATTAGCTTATTTTAAGAATAAAAATACTCATTCCATTGGCAAATTATCGAATTTACCTACTCAAATTAAGGGTGTATATACTCTTAATTTAGGAAATTTTTACTTATTTCTAGATTGTTTTTCCAGTGTAAAAATGTCATAATTAATGTCACAAGTATGAAAAACACATAACCTTAAACTAGATGAAATAATTCTGTAACTAAATGTGACTTCACTGGATTACTGACTGCAAATCTGCAACCTCTTCTCAAAGTCAAAACAAAAATGTCCCCCGCTGAGAAGAATAGTAGAGAAATACGAGTCATTCTTTGGCAGAGCATATAGATATAGAAGCACACAGAACTATGGATCTATGAAAAAAGGACAGAAATCTAAATAATAGACTGTTGAGTTAAAAGAAAGAAGAAGAAGCATGAAAATATAGATTTCTGCGGCTAAATTCCAACTTTGGTTGAGTTTTTGAGGTGCTTTGCAAAAGTGACTAGACTAAAACTATCTTTTACATTTTCTCAGGTTTAACCTGCAATAATATAATTTGTTTAGAAGATGTCAGAAACACCAACACATGCAGCGACATGCGGCATACATGTACACTGCTGTTTAATCTCCAGCGTTACTAAAACCATCTATGGGCTTAATTTTTTTAGCTTCATATGATTTAAACAGACATGAAATCAGCATCGAGCAGAGAAAAGAAAAACTGTCAAAAGAGACATTTTCATCAGGCTTCAGACTTGATAAATCTTTCCCAACAGATGTGCCCTGTTAACTGGAAACATGTAGCAGGTTTGCGTCTGATACTGCAGTCTTTATCGCCTTACATTTCACCATCAGGCTTTGTTAGCTTCACTGTCTGCTAAAAACAGATCATTATAATGCTGTTATGTTGCAGATTCAGGTTTCTGTCATTTAAAAAAACATTTTTTTTGGGCTTGGACCAGACTTTTTCCTCACATGTTCCCTGTGATCTCTTACAACCTTTTATCAGCAGGGACTTTCTTCTTGCCATTTTTTGATTAGACCAGATTTATTGTTTCTGCAATTTATATTTATTCAATCAGAGAAGTTGTTCCTTAGTTTTTTTTGGCTCCTTTAGTGTTCATAAAAGTTTTCTGGCTGCTTCTTCAATACATGCTGTTTTTGGTTGGCCTGTCAGTTTATATGAATAGTTGTTTTGATGTCAGTATTGCAGTTTTGCCATTTCAGATGAAGGACTGAAAAGACCTTTAAGATGTTAAAAATTGGGGTGTTTAGTTATAACCTTGCTGGAAGCTTCTGCTGGGAGAGCTGCTGGATGGTTACATCCACCCTCAGCCACGCTTATCTATGTCAGAGTTAAACCTCTGGTTGGTTTTTGTAAAAAGAAAAAGTTGGAGAGGCATGAATACCTTTGCAGGACAGTGTTGCATGTTTTTTACAATGATAATGTTTCACATTCTTTTCATCCATTGGATCCAAACTGAGTTTTTATTTTATTATTATCTACCAAAAATGTCTGCTCATGATCAAATCTTCTAAACCAGGGAGGCATCCAACTAATATACAGCCAACATCAACAATGTTAGTCTTCTTATGTAGAAAAATACGTTTGTTTTCATCTTCTTTTCTCAGCAACGTTTTTCAGAGGATTCTAAGTTGATGCAAACCCTGCAGCCCCAAACGTATTAGTCTTTGTGTTTTTCCTCTTTTTTATTCCGTTGGTCCTGCTGTGTTGGGAGGCGTGCTCGGTCATGGTCGCAGTGACAGAAGATCCAGGGTTGCTCAAAGGAACGCAGGAAGTGTTGTGAAGTCACAGTGTGGTTCTCAGCATCCGAATAACACGCTGGTACAGCTGTTGGACGACAGATGCTAGACTCCTAAAACAAAAGGGGAAAAATTCATTAGACGAGTGTTTTATTTTATAAGTAAGTATAATGTCGGATTTTAAAGGCCTAAACTTCCATTACCAGTGTAACATGTGACTCATGGAAACTCAAAGTTTATGTCCGCATTAGTGAGAGAATATATTCAATATTGTTCAATAAATCACAGATATTTACACTTTGCTTTATATTTGTTTAGCATTTGATATAATGCAGCTTTTTGTTTCCCCTGATAAAATATATCTATATTTAACTGCCTTACAAACCTGTGCTGCAGGTTATTAAGCTGCTGGTGAAGATTCTCAGTCCTCCAGGTCATAGTCATTCCAAAATGGTTAAATAGTCCATTTCTATCTGCATGTTTTCTAAACTAAAACCAGGCTTTGTTGGGCTGCTGGATAAAACCTGGAACTAAACGCTATTTCTGACATTTTGAATTGAAAAAGCTTCCTGGATGGAAGAGAAACGTCTTCAAACTTGGAAACAAAGTCCAGTGGATTGATTTTTTGTTTTTGCAATAAGCTGGAGCATCAATGTGTAAATAGGGTGCCTCGCCTCAAACATATAAAACTATTTCCTGTTTTATCTTCAGAACAATTAAACATGTTGATTTTATTATAAGAGGACCAAACCTACTCCGTAAAGAGCACAGGATGTCAAGGTTTCCATCCATCCATGAGTCATGGCGCTGCATCTTTCTATCCAAAACATCTTCAGTGTAACGGAAATGTTTAGGAAGAAACCTCTAGAGGAGTTCCTCCATCTAGGAGCGCCCAGGGAACTAATCAGGAACTAATGGGTAGTTAACCAGTAACACCCAACCCAGCCTTATTTTAGGACTACTGCTTAGTTACCCGGGAAACTAAGAGTAACTAAGCAGGAACTAATGGGTTGTTTCACTTTACTTAATGGTACATATAACCGTTAGTTAATGATAAGGTAGTGATTAAGTGATGAATAGTTCCCCATTAGGTACTTGGTATGGTGTTTCACTTTACTTTAGGGAAAACACAATTACACTAGATAATGGTCAGGTACTAATTATGTAATAGTTCCTTACAGGGGTGGATTTACCATTAGGCAATACTAGGCAGGTGCCTAGAGCCCCAAGTTCCTGGGGGCCCATAAACTCCGTTTACATGTATGGTTAATACAACTATTATTTGGGGAGTGAGGTCCTAGGGGTCAGAGCAGAGTACCCGGTTCAATCCCCACAGCTTCCACTCTGGGTCCCTGAGCCAGACCCTTAACCCCACACTGCTCCCTGGGCGCCGCACCATGGCAGCCCACTGCTCCCCAAGGGGAGGGGTTAAATGCAGAGAAGGAATTTCCCCAATCCGAGATGCATAAAGTTCAATTTCTATTTTCTTGTCTTTCTGTTCCTTATTTCTGCACATTAATTATGTTTTTGATAAAAATCAGGGCTAAACACATTTTTAGTGTAATTCCTCACATATGAAATAATTCCTTTGGTTTTAAAGAACCAACTGTCTGTTTTTTTGACTAAAGATATTTATGGTTTAGAAACAAATTTCATTAAGGTAACACTTTAAAACTAGTCATTGTACTTTCCCTACATCATAGGAAGATGTCACAATTACTACAATGTTCAAATTTGGTAACAAAGCAGATGTTTCCATGTATGGTTAATTCAACTATTCCTTATTTGTGCACATTAATTATGTTTTTGATCAAAATCCTTTGGCTAAAATGCCATCAGAACGCTGATAATATTAAGTGTGTCTCAGCCCCCCCCCTTCAGTGTCCACCATATTGGATCAGTCCATTTGCTGCACATGTTCAGAAAGGTCCAAACAGACAGCAGCAAACCATTTGAAAACAAACCATGCAAAGAGCAGTGTTGCCAACTTAGCGCTTTAGTCGCTATATTTAGCCACTTTTCAGACCCCTCTAGCACTTTGATTTCTAAAAAGCTCCTAGCGCCAAATCTAGAGACTTTTTTCTGCTACTGGAGACTTTGGAGACAACATCTAAAAGCAGCGAACTCTGCTCTCCAGAGCGAGTAGATTGGTAACCCCGCCTCCTGCTCTCCTCTATCTTGTCTGCTGTCATGATTCATGCAGCTATTATTTCATCCAAATGAAAAATGGAGAACAGATAAGCAGATCATGGCTTGTCTACAGTGAAAAGAAGGACTGGGTTATTTACTTTGGCCTTTTTGGAAACACAGGAAGGAGCAATCAGCTAAGTGAGCTTAGTGCTTGGAAAAAATCTTTCATTCCTTTAGAGACAGCATGAAAAGTCAGCTGAGTACAAAACATAGAGAGGAAAACAAGAAGAAAAGGGACAAGAAGAGAGGGACACAACCTAGAACAGATAATGGATGTCTATTCTATTAACATTTCTACATCTGGAGAATGGGGCTGTTAGTTATGTTATGTGTTGTCTTCTCTATTCAGAGGGGCCCCTGCCTGTCTCTGCCTAGGGCCCCAAATTTCCTAGATCTGCCCCTGGTTCCTTAGTAACTCGATATGATGTGATTTGATGATGTGACTTTGCAGGCTTAGGGTTTATCCAGAACCAACACTAAGAATTTCTACTCTAAGTTTGTGTTAAAGTCCCCTAATAAGTACTGGTTAAATAAAGTTTAGTTCCTTATTAGTTCCCCTTTGGTCACCTTGGTAACTATGCAGTACTTATTAGGAGCACTCCCCTTGCAAAGCATTCTGGGATATATCTGCTAGTTAATCAGAGGCCATTCTTTTTTTTCCAGGTGTGTTGAAGAAGGGATTCATGAAAACGCTGCTGGATAGTGGAGCTCTAGGACCGACCTACATTGTGGTATAACGCACAAAAAAACTGCTATTTATGGTCCCGTTATTATCTTACTCCCTCTAGTGGAGGATCTAAGCAGTACATGTGACAATAACCAGTTTGATTCTAAAATCCCAGTAAAGTGTTTCCACCCTTCAAGCTAGGCACAAATATAAACAGTGATAAGATATTTAAAGAGTCAATAGTCATTTCTTTATTGTCATAGTAGAAAATATTTCATAAAATAATTTATAGTTTTAAAAATCACAACTTTGAATATTATTTCAAGTGACAGACTTCGGATTGTAAAGGCTGCAGATTAAGAAGGCACTGTCATAATCTATATGCATAAATAAATTACAAATCAATGCTTAAATCATTTCAAGTTAAGGATCCTCAGATTATAGCAGCACTGGGTTTCTCTGTAGTCTTAATAGATTTTATTTTATAAACATTTATTCCAGAGAGAGGAACATCAACTAAAACCTCATCACTTCATTTCCATTTTTTTAGATGTCATATCACAGGTTTTGATCTAACTGAAGGTTAAAAAGTTAACATCACATACAGTAACGGCTTTAACATCTAGGCTTAGTTTGTTTTTTTGTGAATGATTTGACAAACTGCCAACTTACCGCGCTCCCACAGAACTGCGGTTGGGATGGAGGCAGAAGAGCGAGGCCACGCAGTAAATACAGCACAGGAACATGGAAACCAGTCGCCTCTTTAAAGACATGTTCCACCTGGAAGAAGCATAAAAGCACTTTGAGTTTCCCTGCAATCAGTCCCACGCTCAGAGAGAAACAGTTCATCCACAGATTGTCACAGTCCTGGTTTTGTTATGTTTATTTAGAGTATTCAGTTTTACTTTGCTCCTTGTTTTAGTGTGTATTATTGTGTTGTTTTCTTATTAGTTCCTGTCTTCCAGGTTTTCCATTTGTTGTCCTCTGCTGCCCTCTTGTGTCCTCTTTCCCTAGCTCTGTTTCCTGCTCTGTTCTCAACTGTTTCCAATCCCCTCGTTAGCCCTCTCTTTGTCTCTGTCCCTTTTAAAAGCCCTCCCTCTTCAGTTCCTGTTTGCTGGATCCTCGTCTAACGTCTGTCTGCTTACCTCGTCTCTCCCTGGCTCCTAGAGTTTTGGTTTACCCCTGATGTCTCCTTGGTTCTGGTTTGTTTGTTATTTTTTATTTTATTTTTTTAATTCCTGCCTCTGTACCAGTGGACCTCATTAAACCCGCCTAAATTCACCTCTGCCTACTTGCCTCTGCTTTTGGGTCCTCAATCCAACACCAAATCGTGACATAGATTATCAATCCTTTTCCTACAGTCCGCCTCTATCAGCTAATATGGATTTTAAACGTATCCATAACTCATAAATTGTTGTTGATATTTTCTCAAATGACAGACATTTTAATATGCTTTCTTCAGATTCATTGAAACGGAAAAAGTTTAAAATACTGCATTATCATGAAGGCAATTTCTTTTTCTTTTTTGGTTAAATTAAATGCTTTCCTAATAATATGGAAAAATATAGTGATGCACGATATAATCGGCCCCCTATCGGTATCGGCCTTAAAACTGAATATCGGACATCGGCCACCCCACCGATATTTAACCCGATATTTGATCAGCTTCTGAGTTTCTAAAGTCTAAAAAAAATAAAATAAAAAATACTATTCTTACTCAAAAACTTCTTTTTTACAGACTTAAAAACTTCTAAAGACGAGGGAAAAATATTGCTACATTAAAATATCCCAATATCTTCATATGCTGATATATTGCCATTTAAAAACACCATATCAATCTCTTTTACTAATGAAATATTGCTATATGTCATCGTTATGCTACGAAATCCCCCCAAAATTCACCAAATGTTGCCATATTTTTATATGTTGATATATTGACGCGGTATCGATCTATTTTACTAACAAAATCTCACAAGAATTTGCAAAATATCACGAGAGTTTGTAACAGAACGATGAAATTTCACCAGATTTTGAAAGTAAAATAGATCGATACCGCGTTTTTAAAAATCTATTTGATATCAGCATATGAAAATATATTTGAGTATATTATTTTTCAAAGTGTCAGAAATGGATAACAAAACTGCTATTTTCAATGACTACTTATTTTTGTCCAGCTTTAACATCGGTATCGATATCGGTTATCGGCTACATGAGTTTTAAAATATCGGCATATCGGATATCGGCCAAAATCCCAATATCGTGCATCCCTAGAAAAATATGATGTTTCTGATTGAGGTCACCAAGAGCTATATACTTTTTTAGTAAAAATGACAGTGAAGGCATCTGTATGAGACAGGAGAGGTTAGGGTTTTCATGCATTCCTTAAAAACTCCTCGTTTCTAAACATATGTGCATTTCATCGCACACATATTTAAAAAATAACAATTACAATTCAAGCGGAGTGAGCAGCTCCAGATTTGGCTCCATGTTTACGGCCTCATGCTGGAGGCTGAACCTCAACACCAGCATCAAATCTTTTGGAACCTCTAACCTGTTTTCTACCACTATGGTCCCGTCTTTGGGCTCCATCTATTCCCACATCATGATACCGCCACAACCATGTTTGTTGCAGGTTGGGCATGTAGTTCGGTTCCAGTTTAAAGAACCTTTATTAAGATGTTTTCTTTTGACTTAAAATCAAACTTTTTATCTATTTATTCTCACCACTCCACCATGACGGTTAGAGTTTTTAAGTGAAAAGTTTGGCATCAGCAAACCAGCTTAGATTAATTCATGTCATTTTCTTGCACTTGATTTTATTCAGTGATATTAGATCAACAATAACTGAATCTTCCATTCCAGCTTAAAGTTTTGTGCAATTTTTTATAGGTCTGTCTAATGAAGCCCTTTCAAAAAGAGAAACTGTGGCTTTAATGTGACAGAATGCAAAAAATAATCAAGATACAAATAGCATCCAAAGGAACAATGTCACTTATTGCTTTTTTTTTAAACCTTTATAATGAATCAGATATTATTAGTAATTACACTTTATCTTTGTTATACTTCTATGAAAAAAGAGAAGCAGAAAAAACTAAAAATTATATATTATTTTTGATTAAACAGACAAATAGAGCAACAAAGTGAGTCTATTAATGTGTAACAGTTGGACTGTATCACAGAAGATCATCATCACCTTAACAATCCTGTCCAGAAACAAATTCTTCACAGATTTCCAGGAATTGTGGGGATCTTCACTCTGGCCCAACAGAAGAGACCTAACTCCAGGAGAAACCAGTAGAATCCTTCCCAGTAACAGAGTGTTGCTACGGACAGAGGTGTAAACAGAGCCTGGGCTCCCTGGGTTGCCGTCGGAAACCAAGGACAATGCTGACATGTGCGTTTTGCTTTGAAAGCTCCTGAAAGGTCTAGCATGGATGAATGACATTCCTACAATGTTTCTGTTGGTTGGAGCTATTTTGGTTTGTTGATGTGACGGTCGGTGGGGGGGGGGTTTAAAAGGGAAGTAGAACTTTGCTATTGTTGTTTTATTTCATGGCTTTCCTGAGAAGCTTTCTAAGAATGCAGAACGTTTACAGTTTCATTCTGACCCAGACATTAATTTAAAGCTTCACAGAGACCACCAGCCCCGCCTTTCATGATCATTAATATCATCTTAATCGAGTCCCAAAGGCAACCTAACCACCCTGGTTTGATTAGATAAATTTTCCTCTTTAATGACACTGAAGTGAATCGAATAATGTTTACATGGAAACTTGCTTGTAAAACTGAACACTAATAATGTACTAACTTTTAACAGTGGAGACATCCAGGAAAACACACTGAGAAACCAGCAAACAGTGACTGAACATGAGGTGTGTAAATGGGAGACTGAACAACTTCCTGTTTGGACTGTTGAACAGTGTTGTTGCTGTCCAGACGATCTCCGTCTGGACAGCAACAACACTGTTCAACATTACATTACGTTATTTTTTTCTGTGATATCTCTGGATCTCAGTAACTCTAACTGACTTTAACTACTTTAAAACATAGCGCCTTCTGAGCACTTGTCAGTTTCACACGGTTTTAATACTGATAGCAAGGAGTAGCTAGCCTAGGCTAGCGCTATCTTAGCATTGCTATGGCTTCTCTCCCTCCCTCCCTTGGCTCTTTTCCAACTCTTCCTTCTTCCTCTCCTCTCTCCTGCTCTCTGTGTCAGATGTTCAGTTATTCCTCTGCCTCCTTTAGTGATAATGGGATGTGTAATAAGTGTAGTATTTTAGTAGCTTTGCAGGCGAGGGTGTCAGAGTTAGAATCCAGGGCCGTTTCTCAATATGCGTTCTTGAGCGTTCTCGTGTACTCGTGATACGTCATCAGCCTCAGCCCCAGCACTGTTCCAATTGCAGAGAACGCACCAAATCCCTGGATGTTGTTCTCACCCCGCCCTCTTTACCCAGCATGCATCAGAGCAGACTTGTCCATTCTTGAGATTGACAGCTGTCCCAGCATGCACTGCACTGCAGCAGCTTTCAATGAAGCGCTCCATTGAAAGTTAAAGTTCTCTTTTCTGTTGCTGTTGTTTAATAAAAGTATGTTTTAAGATCATTTGAGGCAAGAATATTATACTTTAGAGCGTCACTATATGGTCCATTTACTGATTTGATGCGTAATTAAAACAAAGATTTCCAAAGTTGAGAGGACCGCGGCAACCAGCGGACCTCCAAAGCTAACGGCAGCCAGGCTAACCGCAGCCCGTCTGCAGCGGCCCTCTTTCGGCATAGCTGTGTGTGAAGGACCACTGGCTTTGATGATGATTTTTTTGTTTTATTTGGCAAATTTTTCATTTTGTTTTTGTTTATCCTACTGTGGCCATCATTATTCCCCCACTAAATGAAAAAAGTAATACTTAATTATTATCTAGAGACTATTAATAACAGGAGGTGAAATGCATCCTGGAGAGAAATATCAGCTGTGCTGCTGCCATCAACACCTTTGTTTCTAGATGTTGGAGCTTGGCCTGTTTTCCAGTGTAGTCCTGTTTCTCTGACTGTGACTAACTGGATGTGCTCTCTTCATCCTCTTACATGGGAGCTGGCTCGGAGCTCGTCTGCCTGGCTGTGTGTTTCCTGGACGGGGCCGCCTGCGGAGCTGGTTGACAGTTGCCTTTTGTATCTATGCTTCTTTTTCTATGTCTGCTTCTGTCTCCTTGAACCCCAGTGGGCCTCAGCAGATGGCCGCTCACACTGAGCCTGGTTCTGCTGGAGTTTTTCCTCTCCACTGTCGCTACAAGCATGCTTAGTGTGAGGGATTGCTGAAGAGTCAATGAGTCAATGCAATCAGCTGGTTTTCCTTAGATAGAAAACTTTGAATCAATCTGACTGGATGATCTGGTGAACTGGAAAGTGACCTGAGATGACATGATGTGAATTGGAGCTATAGAAATAAACTGAATAGAATGGAATTGAACAAAGACCAGGCTAATCAGCAGATTGGGAGTAGGTGTGGACAGAGGAGACTAGAAGGGATCTAGGAGAAGGAGACTCACACAAGAGGACAAACAGGAAATACACAAGAACTGAAAAATATAACCAAAAACAACTAGAATAACACAAAAAGGAAATAAAACCAATAAACTAGAAACAGAGAAAGACATGAATCAAAGTATAACTGAAAATTAAAAAACAAAACTTAAACAGAACGAAAAACTGCAGAGTCATGACACCCTGACTCCCCTTTGTTGCAAATACATTTGAATTTAGCACACAGCCAAGATGTACAATATAAAGTTTAGATTTATACCCGTGTCTAAATTCATGCATCAAGTGGATAAGTTGACATGACAACGCTGATGTCTCTGATCAGGTCAGAATATATCAGAATACAACAAAAACACACATAACGGAAGGAGTGCTCCTAAACATGAAGCATGGTGGTGGCTGCATCATGCTGTGCAGATGTTTTCCTTGGCAGGGAAAGGGAAGCTGACATAGGACACTCCTGTTAGGCTGCAAAAAGGGCTGCAAAATATCTAAAAGTTTTCCTTTCTACCAGATCCTCCCTCCATTAATAATCAATCAATCAATCAGCAACAGATAGCGGTTTCTCAAAACAAGAAAAATTTGACTAAATTACATCCCTTGTTCTGTCTCTTCATTTTATCTTGCATAGGCGTCAGTGTTGATAGAGCCATTGGTATTTATTTTCTTCAGTTTGTATAAAACTGGAGCCTAGGCAGAAGTTCAACCGAAGGAACTCATTGGTCTCCTTCATCTTCCTACAACGCAGCCAATCAGGTTTGAACCACGCCTCCATGAATGCCAATCAGCATCCAAAGTTCATCTTAAAAGGCCTTCCAACCACAACTCCGTCTGCTCCTGTGCGCAGGCGGTGGATGCGCTGTGAGGTCATTCAGATGACCCCGTTTCCACCCCCCTCCAGCCCCTCCTCCACCATCGCAGCTAAAGCTTCATCAGAGCGTCATTCCTCCTGGACTCTCACTGCCTTCCGCGTCTCATCTCAACCGGTCATCAGCAGACCGCCATGTTGAGCCTGGTTCTGCCAGGCTTCTTCCCAAAGGGGAGTTTTTCCTCTCCACTGTCACTTCATGCTTGCTCATCATGGACAGGTTCTCTCCACCTGTGTTATCCAGCTGGACTTCCATCTTCCAGGTCCCTGAGTGAAGCTCTAGTATCAGCTCACGCAGTCCACTGGATCTCCCCATAAAGCTCAGCAGACCGTCTCTCCAACCAGCAGTCTACAGACTGACCAACTCCATCTATCTCCACTCCACCACCAGTTTCAGACCTGGGGGGGAAACAGCCCTGCACTGCAAAAAATCTAAATCTAAATAAGTCATTTTTTCTTAACATAAGTGCATTTTATCCTAAGTTGAGGAGGTAAATGAAACACTTTGCCAATGGAACAAGACGATTTACATTTGAATTAAGAAAAATCAATTGCATTGTCTTATTTCAAGTGCATATTATCTATTTAACTTATTTTAAGTGTGAAAATACTCATTCCATTGGCAAACTATCTTATTTACCTGCTCAAATTAAGGCTAAATACACTTGATTTAAGAATTTTTTACCTAATTTCAGATCGTTTTTGCAGTGTGTTCTTTGCTCCTGTTCATGCATATCTATCAACATTAAGTGCTATTATTCCTGCCGAGGTCTGAGCGCTTTCTCTAAAGGTGTAGTCATGAAATCAACCAAAGCAATCTCCATTTAGCTCTAATCATCTTGTTTAAAAAAACGATGTTGATTAACTGCATAAACAGAAACGTAACAGTTTATTTTTAGAGTCTACAAACAGCCAATAAAGAGACCCTGTCTAGATAAGGATATTGCTGATTGGGGCGTTCTGTTTTTCACCAACCTCTGCTGCAGCTTTAAGGGCAGGACTGATGTCAGATAATGTAATGAATGTGTGCAGGCAGAAAGCGTCATTAGCTGGCTCTATTTGTGTGTGAATCCTTGTGGAAAATGGTCCCATTATCCCAGATGTCTCTCCTCAGGGCCCAAATAAGACGGCATCCAGCGGGTTACACTTTAACTTATCCAGTCCCTGCATGCCGCGCTCTTCCTGGCCGAGTTTTACACCTGTTTTACATTAAAGAACTTATTCTTTAACTACAGTCTGGTTATTTATGCTGAACTGTCTGGAAGCTGAACATGTTAAAGCCAGAGAATGCCTTGTTGAATCATTTGTGCTTTGTTGGAAAATTGGGCTGATTGACTCTCAATCCTAACAGAAAGAGTTTTAATTGGTTGATTTATTTTTAGCATTCATAGTGTCATATAAAACCAATGTGATGTTTCTGTCAGCCTATTTTAATGATTACCCAGGTTTGGTTGTAGTTCAACACCACACCTGTGTTAACCTTAAAAATATGGAATATAAATTCAGCACTGTTAGTTTCTGCTTTTTCAGTCATTTTCTAATTCCTTCATCATCAATAACATTTTGGTATAAAAGCAACGGATGAAATTTGCTTTTCGGTGCTGAACTTTGCTGAGAGTCTCATCGTCACTTGGCGCCTGCAGCCCCTCAGGTCGCTATGGCAACTGTCGAAACCCCACCTCACAGCTTGACGTCAAACAAATTTGCTTCGGTTTAATTTAATGCAATGCATGAGCAGGAATGAGTGATATCATCGTGCTTTAGTGGATGTTAGGTTGCCTTAAAAAGTATTTAAACCCCTAAAACTGTTTTGTGGATGATGTAGAAACTGTTAAGTCATATTTTTAGCCCCTTTATTTTCCTATGTGTAAAGGAAACAATGCATGCAGAGCTTTACAATTAGACAGCATCTCATAATGTTGGTAAATAACATCACAAAATATACTGCTGTAATAAAAAGCATGAATGCTCAGAACTCAAATATCTGGCTAACACTTACTGCATTCAAGGCAATGCTATATGATATAGATATATATTCTACTGTAGACCTACCATGGCTTGGTCCATCCATCCATCCATCCATCCATCCATCCATCCATCCATCCATCCATCCATCCATCCATCATCCATCCATCCATCCATCCATCCATCCATCCATCCATCCATCCATCCATCCATCCATCCATCCATCCATCCATCCATCCATCCATCCTCTTCCTCTCGGGGTCGGGTCGCGGGGGTAGCAGCTTCAGTAGGGAGGCCCAGACGTCCCTCTCTCCAGCCACTTGGTCCAGCTCCTGTGGGGGAATCCCAAGGCGTTCCCAGGCCAGCAGAGAAACATAGTCCCTCCAGCGTGTCCTGGGTCTCCCCCTGGGCCTCCTCCCGGTGGGACGTGCCTGGAACACCTCACCAGGGAGGCGTCCAGGAGGCATCCTAACCAGATGCCTGAGCCCCCTCAACTGGCTCCTCTCGATGTGGAGGAGCAGCGGCTCTACTCTGATTCCCCCCGAATGACTGAGCTCCTCCCCCTATCTCTAAGGGAGAGCCCAGCCACCCTACGGAGGAAACCCATTTCAGCCGCTTGTATCCGCGATCTCGTTCTTTTGGTCATGACCCAAAGCTCATGACCATAGATGTAGGAACGTAGATCAACCGGTAAATCGAGAGCTTTAAGTATGGCTCGGTCCTCCAACTAAACTGACAAGCTTAGCATGGAGGGTGTTGGGATCTGGAGGTCTGTCCCCCTTCCTCCAGCAGAGGGCGCCCCTTGGTCTCCTGGCGCTGAGCTGAGGACCACACCTGTGATCCATCAGTCATCAGGAGATCAGCTTTATAAGCAGCTGCTGAGCTTCCCTTCCTTGCCAGAGTGTTGCTCCAGTTGGTCAGCGCTTAAGCCTAGATCCACAGTGTAACTCCATGACTTTTGAATCCAGCTTGGATTCTAACCATTATCTCTGTCTTCTAGGAAACCTGTGTCTCCTCAGAGAAAGCTCAGGACGAGCTAACCTGCCGAGCCGACCCTCAGAGCCAAACCTGAAGATTCTCAGAGAACCTCCAAGCAGCTCTGGGCAAGAGCTGGGAAATCCCAAAGCCAAGGTCTGTTCTTAGTGGACGTGAGACGCTGAAGCAGTAAACGGACTCTGCTGATGAACTCTTCTCCAGATCCAACAGAGACTCTCCCAAAGCTTTATCTGTGCACTCCAAGACTCCAGTGAACCAGTCCCCAGATCACATCCAGTCATCTGTACTTTCTTCGTGCTTGAGCCTTCAATAAACTTGTTAAACTTTCCTCCCTTCTCAGAGTGTGTTCTGCATGTGGGCTAGGCACCTGAAACCCATCATGACAGAGGGTTGGAAAGCCCCTCAGCTCTGGAGCCAAATTAATCCCAGCCAAAATGGATGATTTCAGTTTCTTTATTTATAAGGCGAATCCAAATGATCATCAGATCCCCAAATTATGAAAACGTCATGAAAGTACTTGGAGACCATTATAAAACCTTTGTGGAAACTAAATATACGAACAAACCAACAGTCACATACTTGCATAGAAAACGGACAATATGCACGATAACACCTACCTCGATGCCTCCACTAGAGGGCGTGATCCTTAGACTTCTTACACCTTAAAGCTACAGTGTGTAATTTTCAGCGACATCTAGCGTCCAGACTGCAGACCGCAGCAACATGAACATCTCCCCCCCAACAGTACGGCGAGCGTTACGGGACAAAATGTCTTCCACGACGTCCGCATCACCTACCTTCTCAAGTGATGAGGTTTGTTTACATAGATCATTTTAATACTGCCATCTATTGTTCAGTACCGTCTCAGTTCATCTCTCTCAACTTGCCGTAGTTACTTTCGAGCGTAATGGGCGATCTCGCTATTGCTAGTTTGTTGGCTCTGCGCCGCCGTAGCGCAAAGATGTCTGCCTCCATGGCTGCGAGACCCGCTCCCATGTAATTATAAATAACGAATTCTAAGGCATCGCAAATACACTATATTGCCAAAAGTATTTGCTCACCCATCCAAATTATTGGAATCAGGTGTTCCAATCACTTCCATGGCCACAGGTGTATAAATTCAAGCACCTAGGCATGCAGACTGTTTTTACAAACATTTGTGAAAGAATGGGTCGCTCTCAGGAGCTCAGTGAATTCCAGCGTGGAACTGTGATAGGATGCCACCTGTGCAACAAATCCAGTCGTGAAATTTCCTCGCTCCTAAATATTCCACAGTCAACTGTCAGCTGTATTATAAGAAAATGGAAGTGTTTGGGAACGACAGCAACTCAGCCACGAAGTGGTAGGCCACGTAAACTGACGGAGCGGGGTCAGCGGATGCTGACGCGCATAGTGCGAAGAGGTCGCCAACTTTCTGCAGAGTCAATCACTACAGACCTCCAAACTTCATGTGGCCTTCAGATTAGCTCAAGAACAGTGCGCAGAGAGCTTCATGGAATGGGTTTCCATGGTCGAGCAGCTGCATCCAAGCCATACATCACCAAGTGCAATGCAAAGCGTCGGATGCGGTGGTGTAAAGCACGCCGCCACTGGACTCTAGAGCAGTGGAGACGCGTTCTCTGGAGTGACGAATCGCGCTTCTCCATCTGGCAATCTGATGGACGGGTCTGGGTTTGGCGGTTGCCAGGAGAACGGTACTTGTCTGACTGCATTGTGCCAAGTGTAAAGTTTGGTGGAGGGGGGATTATGGTGTGGGGTTGTTTTTCAGGAGCTGGGCTTGGCCCCTTAGTTCCAGTGAAAGGAACTCTGAATGCTTCAGCATACCAAGACATTTTGGACAATTCCATGCTCCCAACTTTGTGGGAACAGTTTGGAGCTGGCCCCTTCCTCTTCCAACATGACTGTGCACCAGTGCACAAAGCAAGGTCCATAAAGACATGGATGACAGAGTCTGGTGTGGATGAACTTGACTGGCCTGCACAGAGTCCTGACCTCAACCCGATAGAACACCTTTGGGATGAATTAGAGCGGAGACTGAGAGCCAGGCCTTCTCGTCCAACATCAGTGTGCGACCTCACAAATGCGCTTCTGGAAGAATGGTCAAAAATTCCCATAAACACACTCCTAAACCTTGTGGACAGCCTTCCCAGAAGAGTTGAAGCTGTTCTAGCTGCAAAGGGTGGACCGACGTCATATTGAACCCTATGGATTAGGAACGGGATGTCACTTAAGCTCATACAGGTGCTGGTCATAAAATTAGAATATCATGAAAAAGTAGATTAATTTCAGTAATTCCATTTAAAAAGTGAAACTTGTATATTATATTCATACATTACATACAAACTCATATATTTCAGATGTTTATTTTGTTTAATTTTGATGATTACAAATGACAACAAATGAAAATCTCAAATTCATCATATCAGAAAATTAGAATATTACTGAAGACCAATAAAAACAAAGGATTTATAGAAATGTTGGCCAACTGAAAAGTATGAAAATGAAAAGTATGAGCATGTACAGCACTCAGTATTTAGTTGGGCCTCCTTTGGCCTGTATTACTGCAGCAATGCGGCGTGGCATGGAGTCGATCAGTCTGTGGCACTGCTCAGGTGTTATGATAGCCCAGGTTGCTCTAATAGTGGCTTTTAGCTCTTCTGAATTGTTGGGTCTGGTGTATTGCATCTTCTTCTTCACAATACCCCATAGATTTTCTATGGGGTTAAGGTCAGGAGAGTTTGCTGGCCAATTAAGAACAGGGATACCATGGTCCTTCAACCAGGTACTGGTAGCTTTGGCACTGTGTGCAGGTGCCAAGTCCTGTTGGAAAATGAAATCTGCATCTCCAAAAAGTTGGTCAGCTGCAGGAAGCATGAAGTGCTCTAAAACTTCCTGGTATGTGGCTGCGTTGACCCTGGACCTCAGAAAACACAATGGACCAACACCAGCAGATGACATGGCACCCCAAACCATCACTGACTGTGGAAACTTTACACTGGACTTCAAGCAACGTGGATGAAGTGCCTCTCTTCTTTTCCTCCAGACTCTGGGACCTTGATTTCCAAAGGAAATGCAAAATTTACTTTCATCAGAGAACATGACTTTGGACCACTCACCAGCAGTCCAGTCCTGTTTCTCTTTAGCCCAGGCAAGACGCTTCTGATGCTGTCTGTGGTTCAAGAGTGGCTTGACACAAGGAATGCGACAGCAGAAACCCATGTCTTTCATACGTCTGTGTGTGGTGGTTCTTGAAGCACTCACTCCAGCTGCAGTCCACTCTTTGTGAATCTCCCCCACATTTTTGAATGGGTTTTGTTTCACAATCCTCTCCAGGGTGCGGTTATCTCTCTTGCTTGTACACTTTTTTCGACCACATCTTTTCCTTCCCTTCGCCTCTCTATTAATGTGCTTGGACACTGAGCTCTGTGAACAGCCAGCCTCTTTAGCGATGACCTTTTGTGTCTTGCCCTCCTTGTGCAAGGTGTCGATGGTCGTCTTTTGGACAACTGTCAAGTCAGCAGTCTTCCCCATGATTGTGTAGCCTATAGAACTAGACTGAAAGACCATTTAAAGGCTTTTGCAGGTGGTTTGAGTTAATTAGCTGATTAGAGTGTGGCACCAGGGGCCATCAATTTTGAACCTTTTCACAATATTCTAATTTTCTGATATGATGAATTTGAGATTTTCATTTGTTGTCATTTGTAATCATCAAAATTAAACAAAATAAACATCTGAAATATATGAGTTTGTATGTAATGTATGAATATAATATACAAGTTTCACTTTTTAAATGGAATTACTGAAATCAATCTACTTTTTCATGATATTCTAATTTTATGACCAGCACCTGTATGTGAGTCAAGGCAGGTGAGCAAATACTTTTGGCAATATAGTGTATTAAGGTTAAGAGGCTGAGCTCGTAGATGATGATAAATAACATAGTTATGTATAATATATTACATTTCTGACTGTATATCCCTGAAATTATTACACACTGTAGCTTTAAGGCTGGTCAAACATGGCATGATAGATCCTACCAACTCACAATATACAAAGAAATAAAAATACAAACACAACGGTAAATAACTTACATAATTTAAATAAATTCATAGTCTTTAGAAGCCCGCACTTTTCAGTCCGTTAGGGAGAGAATTAATCAGGGAAGAATTTAGGAGCCCTAAATGGATCCTGATGGAATCCGTAAGAAGTTTTCATACCAGAAAACCTGATGTTTTTCTTCAGATAGGACAGTTTAAACTTTTATCTCTTCTGGCTGACAAGTAAGAGCCAAAAAAGCATATATTGATGGTAATAAACTAAAATGAAAAAAAAAAAAAATTAAGATTCTTGCTACCCAGCTCTATGCAAAAACGATCTAAAAATGAGTAAAAATCTTACATTAAGTGTATTTAACCTTAATTTGAATAGATAAATAAGATGATCTGCCAATGGAATGACTGTTTTTCCCCATAAAATAAGATAATTAGATAATCTGCACTTGAAATAAGATAAAGGAATTACATTTTTCTTATTTTAAATGCAAACTGTCTTGTTCCATTGGCAAGTGCCTCACTTACCTGCTCAATTCAAGAAAAAGGGCACTTGTTTTAAGGAACAAATGTTTGCAGTGCAGTAACTGTGCAGACAGAAGCTTAAAATAAGTAAAACTAATTGCTCCTTAGACCTTCATGTTGTGTCAATGAAACACCCAAAATACCCAAAAGAGATTTTGGTCGATGGTGATGCATGGCTTCCCATTTATGAAGTGCTCTGCACCTCCACTACACCAGAGGTGGATGGGGTACAGTGAAGGCATGCAATGTTCAAATGGACCCATTAGCTTTATTTATAAAAGGGAAAATAATTAATTTAATCAGATGAAATTTCACTAACTACAACAGCTTTGCATGTGAACTTTTTTCCTACAGTTATTGATGCAATTGCACTTAAGGAGACGCTGCAATCCAATTAATTTCAGTTTATTCCTATAGCGCCAATTCACAACACATGTCATCTCAAGGCACTTTACAGTTCAACCAGATCATCCAGTCAAATCCGGAAAAAAAAAGTGTGTGGGAGTAGTGGAACATTCCAGTTTTTTTTTTTGTTCCCACTGCAAGTCTTCCTTCCTTTATGCTGCGTCTTTTATAATTCCAACCAAAAGACTTCAGAGATTTGGGATTTTTAGCTATACCTATGATTTATATTCTCTGTAATTATATCTACACAGGAAAAAAAGAAAAAAAGAGAGGGATCTAAAGCCATTTTTTCTTAAAATAAGTGCATTTGTTTTTGAATTGCAGAGGTGAGAGAGACACTTTGCCAATGGAACATGAAGAATTTACATTACTTATATTTTATTTGAATATATTGTCTTATTTTAAGTGCATATTATCTAATTATCTTATTTTAGGATTAAAAATACTCATTCCATTTGAAAATCATCTTATCATCATCACCTACTCAAATTATGTCAAGATTGAAGGTTTTTGAGGAACCACATGCAGAGATCAGGAGGCTGAGGTGAATCTTGTAGATTTAAAGACAGAACTGAGGCAAAATAAAAAAAAAATACAGGAACCAAAAGACCAGAAAATGTCAGGAAAAGCTTAGGTAGGGAGCCAGAGATGAGGAAGCAACTAAACAAGAAGGAACCAGCAGTGAGTGACTGCAGAGGGGGAGTATATAAGGGGAACAGAACAAAGGATGGACTAATTAGCTGAATATGGAGCAGGTGTGAACAGAACTAACTAGAAGGAAGCCAAGGGGAAAGGAAACAAGCACAAGGGGGCGACAGAGAGTAACTAAAGACTGCTGGAATATAAATGGAAAATAAACCAAAGAACAAAACAGAATAACTAAAAAACTAAAAACTCAGAGTCCCAAAAGGGGAGAAGCAGAACAAATTAAGGGTAAATAAATTTCATTTTAGAAATACTGACTTATTTCTAGATCGTTTTTGCAGTGTAAGAAAAAAAAATAGAGAAATCCAAAAGTTTTGTTCTAAAAACACATTGATGTAGAAAACCTTAAAATGACTGTTTTTTTCTGATTTATACCAGCCAGTAATAATGTATAGTGATATGTTTTTTAGAATTAGCAATAAGCCAAATAAATGAATAAATCAAACAAATGGTTTTTATTTTTTATTACCATGGCAAGAGGATCCAGCTTCACCATAACATGTTGCCACCAAACTTTTAGCTTCAAAGTTTTATAAATGAACAAAGAAACTCATGGAAACCAAAGCGTACGGCTCATAAAAAGCTGCAGCCATGTTAGAAGCATGGTTAGGTTATAAATCTTGTCTAAAGATGGAAAGAATATCACACAAATATTTATAGAAAGAAAAAAGCTAAAGATCCAAACATACTTAAAGGTAATAATCTAGGATTTAATAGGATATTTGAGAAAAAGGAATCAAAGGAGGAACACTTTTCAAGAAAAAAATTAGAGGTAAAACAAGGAAACCAAAACTAAGTGTAAATCACCTTCACTTAAAAAAGAGAAAAAAGCATTGCATTAGAAGACAATAGCATTAAGCTTTACAAATACTAACCGCAAAGGAATTCTGCAGATTTTGTTTTAGAACATTATTGTTTTCTTGCATGCTCTGCCAATAAAACACCAGGTAGCAATCAGGTGCCTTTAATACACAGTGAAAAAAACATACTTGTTGGGTAATAAACACAGTTTCAGGACTCTAAAGAGGACAGAAGATGAAACACAGCTTTGTTCTTTTCCTCCAGATCATAACATCAGTTTGCACTCATTTCACTTGTTTACGCAGGGTATAAAGGTTAACCAGCCCAGGTAAAAAACAGAAAAAAGAAAGATCCAGATTAACAGTTATGAGCACACTAAAAGCTCATAATACACACAGACTTCCCCACGTGGCAGATAGCCAGCAGGGAGGCGGTCAAGACTTAGGGAGGCAACATCAGCAGAAGGGTGTGTTTGATTCGTCTGTGGGGCTCTGTGTGTCTAAGAGAGGAGGGCAGAACACAGACCGGATGATAATATTAGGACCGTCTCTGTCCGCATGCTGGAAACTACCGAAGGGACCCAGAGAACCCTGATGTGGCGCTCACCAATAAGATCAGATTTAAGAAAATGTTAACTTGGATTTTTTGGGGTCACAACACTGGATTGGTCTATATTTTTGACTTGTAAACATGAAACAATCATCTAAATCTTGATGTCACGGAAAATTCTTCATTTGAAACAATGTTGATTGGCTTTGTGTTTTTTCCTTCTTTTTGAACTAAAATGTTGTTTTTAACTGGGCCATCCAGCGTAGAGCCGTCTGCCAGCATGGCTTCTGGCTCAGCGGACTCCAGCCAGCTAAGAGTGCTAATAGACGTGAAGCCTCGGGTCATGGGTTTGGTCCTTAGCGTCTCTGCTGCCCTTATTATTCCCACCAATCTGCTAGTTGCTGCTGCTCTGCTGAAGCTGCTCCTTAAGCGGGGATGTCAGAGCTGGTGTTTCGTCCTTAACTTGGCTCTGGCTGACACTCTGGTAGGTGTAGCCATCACCGGACTTGCTACAGAGGACTTCAGCAACAGTTTCACTCACCACCACTATGCTCCCTTAGTGATTTATAATTCCACGAACACAAGCCAACCTGCTCCACCGGGTAAGACTCGATGTTTGCTGAGAATGGCCTTTCTGACATCTCCATGCGTGGCATCCATCTCGTCTATGTTCCTAATCTCACTGGACCGTTACATAGCCATCAAGCTGCCTCTGCATTACTCTCTGATGTCTGGAAGAGGGAAGACGGTTGGATTTTTATTGGCTCTGTGGATTGGCTCCTTCACGACCGGATTTTTACCAGGTGAGCCTCGGGAATCAGTTATTTAATAACTGAAAGATGCAAGAAGAGGGTTATTTGATGTTTTCCTTTTGCCCAATCAGTTATCTAATGTTTAGGGCAGGGGTAAGCAATGTCGGTCCTCCAATGCACTGTCCTGCAGCTTTGGCATGCATCCCTGCACCAACATACCTGAAACAAAAGGCCACGTTACCTTCTTAGCATGTCAGTAAAGGCTGGTTTATGCTCAGAAACCAGGTGGTCTGCGTGTGTCGCAGTGAACGCAAATATGCCCCGCCCCTTCCGCAAACACTCTGCTGCACCTCTCCAAGATTGTAGGTGACCGCAGACAGTGCCGCAGACAGGAGGCCTCTGATTGGTCAGATCTACATCTGCTCTACATATTTCCTGTTTGGTTCCTTACCGGCTTGTTTCGTTTGTCTGACCGCCATTGTGGAAAACGACTGGTGAAGATGGAGCAGCAAGCAGAGCGAGGTGCGTTAGAACGCTGGGACCCTTTTACCACCTGGATCCCCGCTCTTTTTGGCCCTCATGTCCCTCCGTTGTCGGACAAACTTGCCCCTTTGTAGTTCCTGATTGTCCCTCTGGCGTTGTGGCATGGAATAACATAGCACAGACTACGCGTCAAAAATATCTACGAAAAGCTCACTGCGACACACTGCTGCGGGAGGATAACCAGGCCTTAAGATTAGCTGAGGCTTGGTCATTAACTATTATTAACTATACATTTGTTTTATGTGAGTTGAAGAACGGATGCATGCAAAAGCTGCAGGACAGTGGCACTCGAGGACCGACGTTGCTTACCCCTGGTCTAGGGTCTACTGATACTGTTATCAAGCCAATAACCAACAAGAACTGCCCCCTTTGGTTTCCTTTTCCAGAGTCACTTGGATTGTTGCTAGAATATACTGAAGTACATTTCTAGTCAGTGTGTCTCTAGAAGAATTTTGAAAACCTAACACAGTTTTCTGGGACAGAAACTGCTTTTTTTCTGGTGTGTTGTCCCAAAAATGACTAAAGTTTGAGAATCCTTATTGTCCAAATTAAACCGTCATAAAGTTTCTTTAGACATTCAGGTTAGTCCTAGAATATTCTAACACCCCTTTAGAACGAGTTTAAGGAAGAATAATTTTTCAGTCTGCAGCAAACAGACCCAACATGGATGTAATACCGTTCATGTTTTAAGGCAAACGTACCGTCTTCACTGAGCATGAAGAATGAACTTCCTTCTGCTGTGATCTACAGGGGACCAGAGTAGTTCATGTGTAGTTTAGCCAACTTCAAAGAGATATCGGGTTTAAGGAAAAATTCATCAACTAAATGGTAAACTGCTTTCCTTATTTCAAGATAGAAAAAAATACAAATACATTTATTCTGTTAAAATGTTTTTTTGTTTGCATTTTATTCAATGAAATTTTATCAGAAAAGGGTTTCATGGTTTCAAAATGACGACATTATTTTTGGCTTATAATTAAAAGCGGAATATCTTGAAATGAATTTGCATTCAACCCCCTAAATACGATGTTTTTAGGAACCCCCTTCACTGCAAATACAACAATCGATTTTGATACAACAAGCTATTTTGAGTGTATATATCTTGTATTTATTAAAACAAGCGCACACTTGTTGGCACATGGTCTTGATAAAAGCAGCAAAGCAATTTACTTTTACAAAGTGCTTGCTGATTTTACATTGAGAAATGCTGCCTAATTGGACATTTTTTGACCATGCAGATCATGTTCTGATGAGCAAACAACATTAATGCATTAGCTTTATGTTAAGGGTCCCTGTCCTGCTGGATGGTGAACTCACTATATATGGAAGCAGGACCTTGAAACTTTGCTGTATTATGCAGACTCCAATTTATGCTTTAAAACACAAAGTGGAACCCTGCAAAATGTAAAAGGAAAACTGAACAGATTACAAAACACAAAAACTGGGGAAAAAATCCCTAAAGGGAAACATTATGTTTAAATTAAGAACAACTGTCTCAGTCTGGATGGGATAGGCCACTGTTTCAATTAATCCAGCTGCATAATATGACTAATAGAGAAAAACATAGAGTTCATAAAAAATGTAGTAACATAATATTTACACCTTAAAGAACTGAAAGCTGCAAAAAAAAAAAAAAAAAAAAACTAATGTTGGGTGTAATAATGTTGTCCATGAAGAAAAGGTGATAACATCACATCAAAAAAGGGACTTAGCACAAATGTATGGTTTCCTCCTCTTGTTTTTATTAATATAAAAAAAAAAGAAAAAAAATGATGTATGAGTTTCTATTTGTAGCTGTGCCCTTTGGGATTAGAGATAATGCAAAGCCAGCCATGTCAGGGTTTGCTTGAGGTTTTGAGGACCCAAATGCAGAGGCGAGGAGGCAGAGGTGAGTTCTTGAAGATTTAATTAAAAAACCGAGGCAGAAAATCCAAAAACCAAGATAAAAAAATACATGGAACCAAAAACCAGACAACTTGATGGGAAAAGTCCCGTGGGGAGCCAGGAAAACACGAGGAACCAGCACTGAGGAGCTGCACAGGGGGAGTATATATGGGAGACTGAACAAAGACTGGACTGATGAGCTGATTGGGAGCAGGTGTGAAGAGAGGATTCTAGAAGGGAGCTGGGAAAAAGGAGACCAACACAAGAGGGCAGCAGAGGGCAACCAAGAAAAAAACTCTAAGAACTCAAATATATACAGAAACACAGCAAAATAGGAATTAAACCAATAAAATCAGAAAACATGGATCAAAGTAAAACTAAATACTCAAAAGCAAACTTAACAATTTAATTCTATTCAGTTTATTTCTATAGCTCCAATTCACATCATGTCATCTCAGGTCACTTTCCAGTTCACCAGATCATCCAGTCAGATTGATTCAAAGTTTTCTATCTAAGGAAAACCAGCTGATTGCATCGACTCATTGACTCTTCAGCAATCCCTCACACTAAGCATGCTTGTAGCGACAGTGGAGAGGAAAAACTCCCTTTGAACAGGAAGAAACCTCCAGCAGAACCAGGCTCAGTGTGAGCGGCCATCTGCTGAGGCCCACTGCACTGAAAAAAAAATAGAGGTTGACAGAACTTACATTTTCTAGGCAACGTGATGCATTTGGTTTTTTGAGTTTTCCTTACTTAAATTCACTGTGGTTGAGTTTACAAAGATTTTTGAGTTCTGCCAACTTAGGTTTTTGGAGTGTTACATAGAAATTTTGAGTTCTACCAACTTAGGTTTTTGAGTTTCACCTTTAAGTTCTGAGTTCTATCAACTTTGTTTTATGAGTTTGACATATAGATTTTGAGTTCTACAAACTCAGATTTTGTAGTGTTATCTGCAAGTTGAGTTCTATCAACTCAGTTTTTTTAGTCCTACCAATCGTCTTCACTACCAATCATTCAACACACAAAAAATTATGTTAATACAACATTTTTATTGCTTCAAGCCAAACATTGCATCAATAGATACAGTATAAAACCATGTTCAACAACATAATCTTAACTGCACAGATCAAAGTAACATGACACTGGACCAGAATGTTCTAGATTCGTAAGAGTGATGATGAGGGAAAAAACAGTAAGACACCATTTTAGTAAGAGGAAAACACACAGGTAATTTTTTGTGAAGTAAGTGTATTAACATATATGAAAAAATAACAGTTTTACAAATTTGGACGGCCTTCAGTTTGTTTTTTTCAATTGTAGTCTCTTTAAATTGGGTGCACCCTTTTAAAAAAAATAAAATGAAATAAAATGTCTTGTTTCCCAACGGAAAAAGAAAAAGGTTTTCCCTTTTTATCTCTGAGTTTTTCTTTTTAGTCCTACCACTCCGACAGGACGATGAATGCAAAAAAAGAAAGTCCTCTTCAGTCCAAATCCTTCTCTTCAATCCAAATCCAGATGTTCACACGGTTGGCTCGCCATCTCCATTTAAGGAGAGAATCCAGAATCCAGGGTATCCAAAAAACCCAGCCTGCATAGCACAACAGGGCTTAGTTAAATCCATTCACTTCTTGTTCTTAACTGTACAGTTTATATCTCTCCAAGTATGATAAATTTCAGTGTGTAATGTAACTTTTCTAACTCATTACGAATTAACTGCTGCATTACAGGGTTAACATATAAAATGTTAATGTCACTGTTTTTCTTGTAAAGCAAATAAAATCATGAAAGCAAAAAATCCACATGTAAATAATGTAAATAACAGTAAATACCCACATCGGATTAAGAAAGTAAAATAATGTAGTCTTGTAATATTCTGTGCCTGAGTGCAACAACACTGCACTACATAAAACAATTTAGAAATTTCATAAGTTATTACACTCAACTTAATGTCTCTTTTCATTTGTACAATGAAAATAACAGGCACACTCTTTTCTCTATGCATAAACACTCACCCGCACATGCGCGGCATAAACACGCACGCGCACACGCGCATTATAAACGCGCACGTGCGCTGCTTTTCCTTTCATCAGAACGTGAAAAACATGTGAACTCATGCTTCAACTCGGTGGCAATACACCACAAGGGAATGCTAACTCACGGAGCTAACCGCTAACTGGCTGTACTTTGCAGCACTCACCGGGAAAACTGGTAAGGTCCCAGGGTCGTTCCTCCGTGGTTCTCCAGATGCATAAAATCACAATGTCCGCCAATCTTCTCAAACACGAGGGAAAAAGGCTGTGCCCTTGAAGAAAGGGATAGGAAACCCCGTACCGTAGTGGGCGTGTCCATGAACATAAGCAGTGCGCATGCCCATGAGTTTACAGTTGAGGGAACTCAAAAAATCTTGTATAGGCGATTTAAAACTCCTTGTTAAACCAACTTCTGAGAATTTGAGTTGGGCAAACGTGTATTTATTTGTTAGATGTCAAATTTATATTTCTGAGTCGGATTACAATACAATTGTGTGTTAGAACAACAATTGCCATTTACTTTTTTAACAGTGTGGGGTTCAAGGAGACCAGAACCAAGATAGTGACAAAGCACAGATAAAATAAAGCTTGATTCTGTTTTGATTTTGTGCATCATAGAACATAAATACTCAGAACATAAATGTATAAATGATCTGATGTCTTCTGCTCTGCAGTGATGGTGCACCAGCTGCAAGCGGTGGGACCCTACGATGGCTTCTGCGCTTTCTTTAACGTCACCCATGACATCACCATCATCATTCTGTACTGCGCGCTGTTCTTCCCCCTGCTCTCCCTCTTCATCTTCATGTACCTGGACATCCTGAAGATTGCCTGCATCCACCACAAGCAGATCTCCCAAATAAGGCAAATGAGCTCCAGAGCTGAGGACAGCCATCATGGACCATCCCAGTACCACCATCATCCGCAGCATCACCTGCTGAGGAGCTGGAGTCACGTTAAGGCCTTGAAGACGGTGCTGGTGCTTGTTGGCTGTTTCCTGGTGCTTTGGAGCCCTTTCTTTGTGGTGTGCATTGTTCACCTTCTGTGTAGGAGGTGTGCTCTTAAGGAGGTGCTGGAGAACTACCTGTGGCTCCTGGGACTCCTCAACTCTCTGATAAACCCTCTGGTGTACGCCTGCTGGCAGAGAGAGGTGCGCCTGCAGCTGTCAGCCATGTTTTCCTGCATCACCAGCAGGCTGCTGTCTGAAGCAGCCCCAAGTGTGATGGAGAGAGGCCACTCGTCTCCGCCTGCGCACAATCATGCGTGTGTTTCTGAGGGAGACACCCCCAGCCCTTCAATAAGGATCCCAATCAGCAGTCTGGATGCTCAAGCTGTTCACTTCACTGACACCACCAGTTTGTAGGGTTGGGAATTGAAAAGATTTTCACGATTCCGATTCCCTTTTCGATTCTATTAAACGATTCGATTCTTTATCGATTCTTTTTTCGATTCCAATTTGGGGGAAAAAGGAGAACAAACAGTTTGATTATCAGAATCAACTTTGTTTACTTAACTATTGCACAATCTTACAAACTCAACAAGATCAAGATGTCCACAGGAAATGTGAAACTGGAGTAACATCTGTGTTTAAATGAAAAATGAATACAAGAACAAACTTAATAACCAACAATGTCTAATAACAAATGATGGGATAATAACCTATTTTAAATAACAAAAAATACTAATTATAAAAAATTAGTAGGGAAAATTAACAGTTCTTTTGCAGAAAGATGAGCATATCTGCTTTTTCTGGAAGGATACAGGATCTTTCAGGGCTTATGGTGTCTCCAGCCGTGGAGAACACCCTCTCAGATGGGGTGCAGGAAGCCTGCACACAGAGGTAGTTTTCAGCCAGTCAGATAGCAAGGGCAGCGTATCTTGCTTGTTCCACCACCACAGTGTGGCGCTATCCCTGCAGGGGATGGAGGGCAAGCTTTTACAGAGCTGGATTTCCTGATCCACCCTCTGGGCTAAGGAAAGACGGGGCTTTGATTCAAAAAGTGACCGCAGCTCGCTGTCTTCCTCCTCGAATAGTTATTTCCAAATTGCGTAACTTGCGTAACTTGCGTAACTTACGTAACGTACGTAAAAAACGTGACGTAAGTCATGCTCCCCAGAGCCGGCGCTCTAGGCTCTGGTGCTGCGGGAATCGAAAAAAGAATCGTTCAGTGAGCTGCCAAACGATGCCATGGAATCGGAAAATACGGAACCGGTTCTGAACAGGAACCGGTTTTCGATTCCCATCCCTACCAGTTTGTGAAGAAAACTCTGGAAAGCACTATCACTGAGAGTAACGCTGTGGTTAGCTTTCAACGAGCAAACATAATATTAAAACTATAAACTGTTGTGTTTGAACTTTGGATCTAAATGCCTTGCTTGTGTTTTTATCTAATGAGAATTTGAACATCAGAGTAGATGTTAAAGTTTCATTGAAGATCAGCTCAGGAAGCAGCCATTTCTGGGCAGAAGCAGCTGAGAGCAACTGGAGGAATCTCCAGCAGGTATGGCTCTGGCCTGAACAAGAAAAAAACTAACTAGATCACCTCAGAGGTTTGGCTGCAAGAGGTCTTAGTATTTCAAAGAATATATTTTATTTACCACCAGTCTTCAGGGTTGATGTGGTATATATGTTAGAATGTTAGCTGGTACTAAAACTGTGGTAGTTTTTCTGTTAAAGTCGCAGGGAAATCATATTTAAATGTCAAATCATTCTGGCTTTAACATGTATATAAATGTTCTCTTTATCAGACCATATCGTCCCAAAAGTTAGAAAATGTCCATTTAAAAAAAAAAAAAAAAATGTTTTTTCCCCCCGTCATCTTCTGCAGGCCAGTTAGTTCTACGGTCATCTGTCAATCACATTTTTTCGGTCATCTGAACAATAGAATAAAGACAGTAGAACAACCCTGCATAGAATAAGGCTAATCTGACATTAGTCGAGTCGTCTTTTCCACCTGGTTTTAAATGTAGTTGAGTTGTTGCAGATTTCTTTGACTGATAGCGCCTCTTATCTAAATGTTGCGTGTTTCTGAGGAATCACACAGTCTCCTCTAGATGCTCGTTACATTTCCACTAGTGCTGAATTTTAGCTTTATAAACTCCCCCAGAGGAGGGGGTGGGAGTCCATTTAAGATCTATAATATCTATATAATATCAAACAGGCAATTTTACATCGTCTAAAACTTTCAACACTAATAATACTGTGATTTTAGAGAAAGAAACAACGAGAAAAGGACAAAAGTTTCTATCAAATGATTTATCTGAAGTTATAAATATAAATTATTTTTGTATTTTTTAACTTTTTTTTTTTTAAAGATAAACTAGAGTCCATGGTAACTCCAAGATATTAATATGTACATAAAATCTGGATCTCCTCACGTTGCTGATGGATGTTAAAACAGCCCCATTCTCCAGATGTAGAAATGTTAATAGAACAGACATCCATTATCTGTTCTAGGTTGTGTCCCTCTCTTCTTGTCCCTTTTCTTCTTGTTTTCCTCTCTATGTTTTGTACTCAGCTGACTTTTCATGCTGTCTCTAAAGGAATGAAAGATTTTTTCCAAGCACTAAGCTCAGTTAGCTGATTGCTCCTTCCTGTGTTTCCAAAAAGGCCAAAGTAAATAACCCAGTCCTTCTTTTCACTGTAGACAAGCCATGATCTGCTTATCTGTTCTCCATTTTTCATTTGGATGAAATAATAGCTGCATGAATCATGACAGCAGACAAGATAGAGGAGAGCAGGAGGCGGGGTTACCAATCTACTCGCTCTGGAGAGCAGAGTTCTCTGCTTTTAGATGTTGTCTCCAAAGTCTCCAGTAGCAGAAAAAAGTCTCTAGATTTGGCGCTAGGAGCTTTCTAGAAATCAAAGTGCTAGAGGGGTCTGAAAAGTGGCTAAATATAGCAACTAAAGCGCTAAGTTGGCAACACTGCTCTTTGCATGGTTTGTTTTCAAATGGTTTGCTGCTGTCTGTTTGGACCTTTCTGAACATGTGCAGCAAATGGACTGATCCAATATGGTGGACACTGAAGGGGGGGGCTGAGACACACTTAATATTATCAGCGTTCTGATGGCATTTTAGCCAAAGGATTTTTATCAGAAACATAATTAATGTGGACAAATAAGGAATAGTTGTATTAACCATACATGGAAACAGAGTTTTATGGGGCCCCATAAAACATCTGCTTTGTTACCAAATTTGAACATTGGAGTAATTGTGACAACTTCCTATGATGTAGGGAAAGTACAATGACTAGTTTTAAAGTGTTAACTTTATGAAATTTGTATCTAAACCATAAATATCTTTAGTCAATAAAAACAGAAGGAATTATTTCATTTGTGAAGAATTACACTAAAAATGTGTTTAGCCCTGAGGGGAAATGATAGAATAATTATATGTAATTCCAGATTGTTTGTTGGACCTTTAAAATAATGAAGAAACTTTACAAAACAAAGTGGTTGACATCGCAGAAGAGTAAGATTTTAGTTATTTTGCAAAGGAATAAGGGTAATTCTACACCAACGACCACAGAATATAAAAAACATTAGATATAGCAGCAAAATGTATCCCTGATGTTGAGGCATATGTTGCACTAAATGCCAACATACTCGTCACCAAATAAACTTTGTCGTAGCAAATGGGAATTAAACAAACACTAATAACTTAGTGATGCATTTTAGAGCCTGCAGTAACAAGTTTACTATGAATGTTTGGGCCAAATATAAGTATCCTTGTTTCATCTGTTAGTTATTTTCAGTGAAAGAAGTGAACTGGCAGGATAAAACAGATTTCATTATCCGTAAATTATTGGTTCAATCATAACTTTTATTGAATACAGCGCTAAAAATGACAGCTCTAAGAACACATCCTGGTTTTTGAACAACTTAGGTCCATCTACATACTGATAAACAAAAAATAAATATTCTAATTAATGCAGAAGAGAGCTGAGAATTCAAAAACATCTCAATCAAAATGTGTATTTAGCAAATCAAACAGCTGTAAGGTTGCAAGATTTACACTTTAAGCTTCACTTAATGAATTATTTAATTATGTGCTATAAATATTTATAGTTATGTTAGAAGAGGAAATTTCTAACTTGGTTATTCTATCAAGCCCTGACCTCTATTCTGGACATTCTACGGGAATATTTGTGCAAAAAGCTGATCTATACTCTGCTTCCATTGGGAAGAAGTCCCTCTCAGTGGAACATGTGTGATCAGAGGTCAGTGGTAGTAGAAGGCAGGAAGTTCAATGATGAATCCTTGAAGACTTTAAAGGGACTCAGTGTAATCCCACAGAGGATTCAGATGCTTCCCAGTAAAACTCCTGTCCTCATAGAGCCTCTGTGCACGCTAACTCCTGTCCTCATAGAGCCTCTGTGCACGCTAACTCCTGTCCTCACAGAGCCTCTGTGCATGCTAACTCCTGTCCTCATAGAGCCTCTGTGCACGCTAACTCCTGTCCTCATAGAGCCTCTGTGCACGCTAACTCCTGTCCTCATAGAGCCTCTGTGCACGCTAACTCCTGTCCTCATAGAGCCTCTGTGCACGCTAACTCCTGTCCTCATAGAGCCTCTGTGCACGCTAACTCCTGTCCTCATAGAGCCTCTGTGCACGCTTACTCCTGTCCTCATAGAGCCTCTGTGCACGCTAACTCCTGTCCTCACAGAGCCTCTGTGCACGCTAACTCCTGTCCTCACAGAGCCTCTGTGCACGCTAACTCCTGTCCTCATAGAGCCTCTGTGCACGCTAACTCCTGTCCTCGTAGAGCCTCTGTGCACGCTAACTCCTGTCCTCACAGAGCCTCTGTGCACGCTAACTCCTGTCCTCATACAGCCTCTGTGCACGCTAACTCCTGTCCTCACAGAGCCTCTGTGCACGCTAACTCCTGTCCTCATAGAGCCTCTGTGCACGCTAACTCCTGTCCTCATAGAGCCTCTGTGCACGCTAACTCCTGTCCTCACAGAGCCTCTGTGCACGCTAACTCCTGTCCTCACAGAGCCTCTGTGCACGCTAACTCCTGTCCTCACAGAGCCTCTGTGCACGCTAACTCCTGTCCTCATACAGCCTCTGTGCACGCTAACTCCTGTCCTCACAGAGCCTCTGTGCACGCTAACTCCTGTCCTCATAGAGCCTCTGTGCACGCTAACTCCTGTCCTCATAGAGCCTCTGTGCACGCTAACTCCTGTCCTCGTAGAGCCTCTGTGCACGCTAACTCCTGTCCTCACAAAGCCTCTGTGCACGCTAACTCCTGTCCTCATAGAGCCTCTGTGCACGCTAACTCCTGTCCTCATAGAGCCTCTGTGCACGCTAACTCCTGTCCTCATAGAGCCTCTGTGCACGCTAACTCCTGTCCTCACAGAGCCTCTGTGCACGCTAACTCCTGTCCTCACAGAGCCTCTGTGCACGCTAACTCCTGTCCTCACAGAGCCTCTGTGCACGCTAACTCCTGTCCTCATACAGCCTCTGTGCACGCTAACTCCTGTCCTCACAGAGCCTCTGTGCACGCTAACTCCTGTCCTCATAGAGCCTCTGTGCACGCTAACTCCTGTCCTCATAGAGCCTCTGTGCACGCTAACTCCTGTCCTCGTAGAGCCTCTGTGCACGCTAACTCCTGTCCTCACAAAGCCTCTGTGCAAGCCAACTCATGTCCTCATAGAGCCTCTGTGCACGCTAACTCCTGTCCTCATACAGCCTCTGTGCACGCTAACTCCTGTCCTCATAGAGCCTCTGTGCACGCTAACTCCTGTCCTCGTAGAGCCTCTGTGCACGCTAACTCCTGTCCTCATAGAGCCTCTGTGCACGCTAACTCCTGTCCTCATAGAGCCTCTGTGCACGCTAACTCCTGTCCTCGTAGAGCCTCTGTGCACGCTAACTCCTGTCCTCACAAAGCCTCTGTGCAAGCCAACTCATGTCCTCATAGAGCCTCTGTGCACGCTAACTCCTGTCCTCACAAAGCCTCTGTGCAAGCCAACTCATGTCCTCATAGAGCCTCTGTGCACGCTAACTCCTGTCCTCACAGAGCCTCTGTGCACGCTAACTCCTGTCCTCATAGAGCCTCTGTGCACGCTAACTCCTGTCCTCACAAAGCCTCTGTGCAAGCTAACTCCTGTCCTCACAAAGCCTCTGTGCACGCTAACTCCTGTCCTCATAGAGCCTCTGTGCACGCTAACTCCTGTCCTCATAGAGCCTCTGTGCAAGCTAACTCCTGTCCTCACAAAGCCTCTGTGCACGCTAACTCCTGTCCTCATAGAGCCTCTGTGCACGCTAACTCCTGTCCTCATAGAGCCTCTGTGCACGCTAACTCCTGTCCTCATAGAGCCTCTGTGCAAGCTAACTCCTGTCCTCACAGAGCCTCTGTGCACGCTAACTCCTGTCCTCATAGAGCCTCTGTGCACGCTAACTCCTGTCCTCATAGAGCCTCTGTGCACGCTAACTCCTGTCCTCACAAAGCCTCTGTGCAAGCTAACTCCTGTCCTCACAGAGCCTCTGTGCACGCTAACTCCTGTCCTCATAGAGCCTCTGTGCACGCTAACTCCTGTCCTCGTAGAGCCTCTGTGCACGCTAACTCCTGTCCTCACAAAGCCTCTGTGCAAGCTAACTCCTGTCCTCACAAAGCCTCTGTGCACGCTAACTCCTGTCCTCATAGAGCCTCTGTGCACGCTAACTCCTGTCCTCACAGAGCCTCTGTGCAAGCTAACTCCTGTCCTCACAAAGCCTCTGTGCACGCTAACTCCTGTCCTCATAGAGCCTCTGTGCACGCTAACTCCTGTCCTCATAGAGCCTCTGTGCACGCTAACTCCTGTCCTCGTAGAGCCTCTGTGCACGCTAACTCCTGTCCTCACAGAGCCTCTGTGCACGCTAACTCCTGTCCTCATACAGCCTCTGTGCACGCTAACTCCTGTCCTCACAGAGCCTCTGTGCACGCTAACTCCTGTCCTCATAGAGCCTCTGTGCACGCTAACTCCTGTCCTCATAGAGCCTCTGTGCACGCTAACTCCTGTCCTCACAGAGCCTCTGTGCACGCTAACTCCTGTCCTCACAGAGCCTCTGTGCACGCTAACTCCTGTCCTCACAGAGCCTCTGTGCACGCTAACTCCTGTCCTCATACAGCCTCTGTGCACGCTAACTCCTGTCCTCACAGAGCCTCTGTGCACGCTAACTCCTGTCCTCATAGAGCCTCTGTGCACGCTAACTCCTGTCCTCATAGAGCCTCTGTGCACGCTAACTCCTGTCCTCGTAGAGCCTCTGTGCACGCTAACTCCTGTCCTCACAAAGCCTCTGTGCACGCTAACTCCTGTCCTCATAGAGCCTCTGTGCACGCTAACTCCTGTCCTCATAGAGCCTCTGTGCACGCTAACTCCTGTCCTCATAGAGCCTCTGTGCACGCTAACTCCTGTCCTCACAGAGCCTCTGTGCACGCTAACTCCTGTCCTCACAGAGCCTCTGTGCACGCTAACTCCTGTCCTCACAGAGCCTCTGTGCACGCTAACTCCTGTCCTCATACAGCCTCTGTGCACGCTAACTCCTGTCCTCACAGAGCCTCTGTGCACGCTAACTCCTGTCCTCATAGAGCCTCTGTGCACGCTAACTCCTGTCCTCATAGAGCCTCTGTGCACGCTAACTCCTGTCCTCGTAGAGCCTCTGTGCACGCTAACTCCTGTCCTCACAAAGCCTCTGTGCAAGCTAACTCCTGTCCTCACAAAGCCTCTGTGCAAGCCAACTCATGTCCTCATAGAGCCTCTGTGCACGCTAACTCCTGTCCTCACAGAGCCTCTGTGCACGCTAACTCCTGTCCTCATAGAGCCTCTGTGCACGCTAACTCCTGTCCTCACAAAGCCTCTGTGCAAGCTAACTCCTGTCCTCACAAAGCCTCTGTGCACGCTAACTCCTGTCCTCATAGAGCCTCTGTGCACGCTAACTCCTGTCCTCATAGAGCCTCTGTGCAAGCTAACTCCTGTCCTCACAAAGCCTCTGTGCACGCTAACTCCTGTCCTCATAGAGCCTCTGTGCACGCTAACTCCTGTCCTCATAGAGCCTCTGTGCACGCTAACTCCTGTCCTCATAGAGCCTCTGTGCAAGCTAACTCCTGTCCTCACAGAGCCTCTGTGCACGCTAACTCCTGTCCTCATAGAGCCTCTGTGCACGCTAACTCCTGTCCTCATAGAGCCTCTGTGCACGCTAACTCCTGTCCTCACAAAGCCTCTGTGCAAGCTAACTCCTGTCCTCACAGAGCCTCTGTGCACGCTAACTCCTGTCCTCATAGAGCCTCTGTGCACGCTAACTCCTGTCCTCGTAGAGCCTCTGTGCACGCTAACTCCTGTCCTCACAAAGCCTCTGTGCAAGCTAACTCCTGTCCTCACAAAGCCTCTGTGCACGCTAACTCCTGTCCTCATAGAGCCTCTGTGCACGCTAACTCCTGTCCTCACAGAGCCTCTGTGCAAGCTAACTCCTGTCCTCACAAAGCCTCTGTGCACGCTAACTCCTGTCCTCATAGAGCCTCTGTGCACACTAACTCCTGTCCTCACAGAGCCTCTGTGCACGCTAACTCCTGTCCTCATAGAGCCTCTGTGCACGCTAACTCCTGTCCTCATAGAGCCTCTGTGCACGCTAACTCCTGTCCTCGTAGAGCCTCTGTGCACGCTAACTCCTGTCCTCACAAAGCCTCTGTGCAAGCTAACTCCTGTCCTCACAAAGCCTCTGTGCACGCTAACTCCTGTCCTCATAGAGCCTCTGTGCACGCTAACTCCTGTCCTCATAGAGCCTCTGTGCACGCTAACTCCTGTCCTCGTAGAGCCTCTGTGCACGCTAACTCCTGTCCTCACAAAGCCTCTGTGCAAGCTAACTCCTGTCCTCACAAAGCCTCTGTGCACGCTAACTCCTGTCCTCATAGAGCCTCTGTGCAAGCTAACTCCTGTCCTCATAGAGCCTCTGTGCAAGCTAACTCCTGTCCTCACAAAGCCTCTGTGCACGCTAACTCCTGTCCTCATAGAGCCTCTGTGCACGCTAACTCCTGTCCTCATACAGCCTCTGTGCACGCTAACTCCTGTCCTCATAGAGCCTCTGTGCAAGCTAACTCCTGTCCTCACAAAGCCTCTGTGCACGCTAACTCCTGTCCTCATAGAGCCTCTGTGCACGCTAACTCCTGTCCTCGTAGAGCCTCTGTGCACGCTAACTCCTGTCCTCACAAAGCCTCTGTGCACGCTAACTCCTGTCCTCGTAGAGCCTCTGTGCACGCTAACTCCTGTCCTCACAAAGCCTCTGTGCACGCTAACTCCTGTCCTCATAGAGCCTCTGTGCACACTAACTCCTGACCCTAAACTCTCCCTATGTTCAGCTGATACAAGTTCCACTTAAGAAGAAATAGGCCAGTTTGGCATGAAATATATGAACTGGTGATTTTTTCTTTTCTTCTGAAGAACCTGAAACGTCTTTAATGGAAATTCACCTTTTTTTTAATCTTAAAACCTGCCGATGGAAACATTCAGTGAGATGAAACAGGAAGCATGTCTGCAATGTGGACCTAAAGATTCCTGAGCTGTGGTGTGTTGGGGAATAAACGGATTTAGTCATGAAAGCGACATTCTCCCAGGAGCTTTGCCTGATTTTACAAATACTTAGGAATAAAACCCCAGCATGCACAGCCATGAGAATGGAAAATATCTCCACACTCTTTGAAAACCAAACTTCAACTGTTCTTGGATAAATTCAGATTTATAAGTGAGACGGACCCCAAAAATGAGAAAAACTGATTGTACACTTCAAAAACCTTACAATAAATCATAATTCCTTAAATCAAGTGTATTTACCCTGAATCTAAGTAGGTAAATAAGATGATCTGCAAATGGAATGAGTATTTTAATTCTTAAAATAAGATAATTAGATAATATGAACTTAAAATAGGAAAATGTGATTTTTTTTTCTTATTCTAAATGTAAATCGTTGTTCCATTGGCAGTGTCTCTCTCCTCAAATCAAGACAAAATGCACTAATTTTAGGAAAAAATGACATATTTAGATTACATTTTTTTCAATTTAGTCTTATTTTATTTATTCATATTTCTCTTTTTTTTAACAAAATGAAATGTCTATTTTTTTATATTAGTTAGGCTTATATCGTGCAAAGAACTAAAACAGGTTTATATTATGACGACTGCTAAAACTGTTGGAAAATATGGTCCAAAAGCAACCAAAGAGAAACAAAATAAGTTAAAGGAAATTTACTGATTTAAGGAATAATTTAAATGGGATCCATTTAGATAAGATAGTAAAATGGTTACTTCTGTCAATAACACTATAATACAGACAAGATGCAAATGTTCACTTAATAAATAAGAAAAAAAGTAAACTATAAATAAAATTAGAAAAAAACAATTTAATGGACATTTTTTATGTATAAAAAAAGTTTGTCACATAAATGTCTAAAAACACAACATTTTTCTGATGTACCTAACATTTAATGATTATGGTTCAGATTACTGACCAATCAGCTGCTCCGTGAAGAAGAGAGAAGTAGCGCTCTCCAGCGCTAGAATCCCACAACAGACTAAACATTCTGCAAAAGCAAAGACTTTCTAGATTTAACCTCAGTCTAACCACGGTGTGGGTCCACAGAGTGAAACATAAACCTTTATACTTTTAGATAAAATGCTTTATTGGTCAGGTCTTACCCATAAGAGATTTAAAATTTAAAAAGTTATATTTGTCTCAAATTAGACAGTGATGATATGACTCTGGCCTCCTATTGAGTACTTTATTTACTTTTTTGTAAAGATGTTTAATGAGTTTTAATACAGTAGAACAGCCAGTAGTCGAGTTGTAAAAAAAAAAAGGAGGATGGTGGACTTTTTTTATTTTTTATTTTAGTCTAGTCTTACAGTAGCAGGGCTCTCACCTCTCACCCATTGGGAGTGAGACTCACCCATCTCAGTGTCTTCACACACTCTCACTCCATATTCAGATTTCTCACACTAAAAAATGACAGACATTAAAACTCAACTCCGTTCCACTTATTTATGTATAAAAGTACCACTGATGAAAATCCAGTCTGTGTTTTTAATCCAACCTTAGTGGTGACACTCGATGCCACGTTCAGATCCAGTCCGTATTCCCACCGATTCACTGGGCCAGATATTGAACAAAGACAGTTATGAGGTTTTCATTTGAATTTTTATCTTATCTCATCTGCAATAGGATAATCCTCTTTGTAAATTATTGAAAAATTTAAGCAATCTAATACTTTAGTAAATATGAATAAAATGTACAGCAGCTAGTTTAAATGATTGCTGTGGAGACTGAGTGAAGGATCACATCCAATGGTTTGATTTCTCTTTACCTGCTGCAGTTTTTACTCCCAGTTTTAGTCCAGGTTTTGCTCACAAGTTAAATAATTATTGCTCAGTCTAGTTTAATAATCTCCCATTGGAATTTAGGACTAATTAAACCAACACAAATATTTAAATTCTCAAAGCTTTCAGGTTTGCCTCTCAAACCCATAGGAGCTCCAGAAAAAGACCAACCGCATCCAGAGAGGAAATGCAGAACAGCTCAGCTATCCTGGATCCATAGAGGAGAAACCACAGGGATGTTCTTCTGTTATTATTGATTATCTTATTCATCTATCTTTATTTTGGTCCATTGCATATGTTTAAAAACGTAATTTCCATCACACCTTCCAAAGTGAAACATCCAGAGAAGAGCCGTCTCCTGTCAGGGGGAGTTTTTATAGAATCTACAGCCTCCTAGAAGGTGTGAATTGTTTAGCTGTTTTGTTAATTATAAGATTGATTGTAACTAAAAACATAATGAATGAAGCTTTTTAATCTTTAGCCTATTAGGAAATATTCACACACAGTAGCTATGGTTAGCACAGGTTTCCATTGCTCTGGTTCCTGTATCAGTGCCAGTAATCCAGTAATAACTTATTAGTTCCTCATTGTTTAATTCACTTGAACTGCAAAGAATAATTAATGAACTAAGTTGTAAAATTCTAAGTTTAAAGTATATTTAAGATGCAAGTGTGTTTCCTGGACGGGGCCGCCTTTCACAGCTGCTTTTTGTATCTCTGCTTCTGTCTCCTTGAACCCCAGTGGGCCTCAGCAGATGGCTGCTCACACTGAGCCTGGTTCTGCTGGAGGTTTCTTCCTGTTCAAAGGGAGTTTTTCCTCTCCACTGTCGCTACAAGCATCCTTAGTGTGAGGGATTGTATTTGAGTCAATGAGTCGATACAATCAACTGGTTTTCCTTAGATAGAAAACTTTGTATCAATTTGACTGTATGATCTGGTTGAACTGTAAAGTGCCTTGAGATGACATGTGTTGTGAATTTGGCGCTATATAAATAAACTGAATTGAATTGAAGTATTTTAGTAGGGCCCATTCTGCTTTACTTAAATTCTCTGGAAATCAACAGAATGTAGAAAATAATGAATATTATGAGAAATTTTCCACATAACTACGGATCACTTATTGTTACTCAGAAACATTTACTTTGCTATAAAAATTCCATATTTTGCCACTTTGTTTCAGCCTAGCGCCATCTTCCAGCAGTGACGTCACGGTGCGGTAAGCCTAGCGCCATTCTCCCCGCTTTCCAAGCTAAGTCAATGGGAACTACTAGACACATCTGCAATCAACAACAATTATTGAAGATTTCCAGAGGACTTCACCATTGAAATTCACCAGAGCTATAGTGAAACTGACAATGCCCACGTGCATGGCAGCTGGATGCTGGAATACATCGGGGAAAAGTGAAAAAAAGAGTTATTCCACCTTTCTGATTCCTGATCCTCCACGGACGGGTTGGTCGTTGGATCGCCAACTTGAAGAGGGAGGATTTGCCATCGAACTTCTGGCCAGAGAAAAAACCCGTAATATGTAGCCAACATTTGGAAGAAGAATGTTTTCAAGATGACTTGGATAATAGCGCGTTGTGACAAACACCAGATACAGCACTGGGACTTGATCAACAGCCGATACCGCACCGTGACAATGTCACTAACCAGTAGGTGGCAGTAGTGTTCTTTGACAAACATGGATGCCTCCAGTAAAGCACATTCACATGAAAATGACTCTGAATTAAAAACACTGATCATTTATTGAACAGGATGGAATCATTTCAGATTTAAAGAACTTTCAGAATTTGAATCCTGAATATGAGCGACTTTTCCTTTTATACATTTTTAATAAATATTAGAACCTTTCAATTCTTTACATAAATTAACTTTTTCCTGTTTTCATCCATTTTTACAAGCTTATCTTTGAAAAACAAAGTGAAGGTTTCTGCTATTCACTAAACAATCTTCTTTAGATTAAATGACTCCATGCAATGCAATGTATGAGGTATGAAAGAAGTATCTATGTAAACAGTAAGCATCGCATTAAAAGACAAGAAAAGCTGCAGAACTGTCTAATTTTCCCCCAAAAAGCAGAGTTTTTATGTCTGGATGGCCTCAGTGAGCTGAAGCAGAATAGATTATAAACACCAGATTATAAACCCCCCCCCCTGCTTTATTATGTCCAGGTAATCTAAACTGATAGCTGTCACAGAGAAAACAAGCCATCTGTTCATCTGGCAGGCTGCAGTTAAGCTTTTAATATTTTCCACCTGGATGAGCATTCGCTCATGGAAACATCCTCAGCTGTTTGAACCGTGGTAATTATCCCCCACTTCACCTGCCAGCAGTCTGGATCAACAAAGCGCTCAAACTAGTTGATGTCATGGATTTCTGCAAAGACTCGGCAGATATTCGCCCTGATCTGATACGCTGATCAAACCTTCTGCTCTGCAGGATTTTTAATGGTATTTTTTTATTTATTGGCACTTTTCTATGCATTATAAAAGGTTGTCTGGTTTTCAGTCAATTCAAATATGACGATATGTATTCAAGATTTAACATTTTCTACGAATAAGGATATTCTTCCCATGGATATCTTTAGTAGCAAAACACTTTTTATTCACAATAAAATGGATCTTACAGCTAAAATAACAAATGATTTAAAACAGATAAAAACATTTATGAACTCCCCAATAGTACTTCCAGTAAAACGTTGCATCTTGTTCTCTGTCCTATGATAAGATTATTTTTCTGAAATGCACTTATTGTCACTGACATCTCTGTGAACCAGAACAAAACAACTAAAAGATTCTGTTGATTTGTTAAAATAAATAAATGAACGACTTACTGACCAGCCTTTTACAACTTTTGTTTTATAGTGTTTTTTCTTTCAGTTAATATGTGAATAAAAATCTGATTCTATTCAGGAAAGTATATTGGAAATGAAAGGCAAGCCAAATGTTTTTCTATAGAACATTTCAGTAGCAGGAAGTTCTGCACATGAGAAAAGGAGAACACTTCAGAAGCATGAAGGCAACACAAGTACTTCTAGAGAAAACAAATATATAATTAGAATAAGATGATGACATCAAAAACGATAAATGATTGGAAATAAAATAATGGAAAGTTTAAGTAAAAGCAGATTTTGTTTAGATAGCGCCATTCTTCCACTAGATGGCGCCATCCGTTTCTCTCCCCTTAGAACATCACCTCTAATGTTTCTCTTTCCATGAATCACATCCATCTGATTGAAGATACTAAATATATGTCATAAATCAGAGAAGAATTATGAAGTTTTCTTAGTTAAAAAAAAAAGGCATTAAAAAAATCCATTTTACAGAAAGTCATGTATGTCAAACATTTGATTCTGTTGTTTTAATAGTGAAATTAGATAATATTCTTGGTCAAGATGATACAATTATGGATCAAAGTGGCTGAAATGAGCTCGTGCTACACTTAAAATTAGAAATACAGAGAAGAGCTCCGTCATCAGAGTAGAGCTCCTGCTTTTTCACACCGAAAGCCGAAAGTCGGTTTAGCTACTACAGGAATCTGAACCTCCTGAGCACCTCGCTTAGATTTTCCACCAATCTGTGACAGAGGAGATTGCTGCAAACACCTAGAACTCACTGGAGGGACCACTTATTCAATCTGACCTGAGAACGTGTTGGGATCCCTCAGGGTTGGAGAGGAATGTCTGGGATTTCCCTCTGCTGCCACAATCTGAGTGGATGGATGGGAAATTAGATGACCAGGCTGGTTTTTCTTTAACATTAAATATAAAACTTTGATCTTTTGTTCTTAAGTGGGTCCTGAAAGCAAGCAGGAAGCAGCCAGGGTTGCTGTAGAAATATTTTTTAATGAGAATTAAAAAGGAGAAAAACTTATAAAACCTACAAAACCGTTAAATAGATGGATGTAAAGCAAAATCTGATCGGAAAGATGTGAGGAGGAAAAATGGCACAAACACAACAAAATAAATAGCAAACAGAAACTTTTCTTTGTTGATTGACAGGTTAAAACAGATCAGGACTTAATGTTACTGCTGCGCTCTAAGCGTGCAGAAGAACGGATGCCACAGAGCTTCTTCCAGAGTAATCCTCCTGCTGACGTCGTACTCCAGCATGCAGCCCAGCAGGTCGAACAGCTGCTTCTCCTCATCACTGTTTGTTCTCATGTACTGCTAAAAACAAAAACAAAGGAACACTTTAACAAGCACCGCTCTTTCTAGATTAAAGCAACAGAGGCATGTCAGTAGATAGTATCTGGTTAATTATCGCTTCTTATATTTTTTATTTCAGGCCAGAAAACAGTTTTTTAAATAGTTTATTTATGTGTAACACATCTCCTTTTCTCCATTTTCTAAAGCGCCTGAAGAAAAAGTGACCAGATTGTTAAAGCAGGAGCTGTGATGGACTTTGACTTGCTGTCGGCAAACAGGTTAATTAGTAAAACAATAAGCTTTGCTTTCTTCTCCTCCCACACTGTAAAGTTGCCTTAAGCTTCTTTTTAAAGACAGTTAACTTTCTGTAAATAATCGTGTTTAGCGTTTTTACACTGAAAGTTTTACTGATAAAAAAGTAAAGTAGAAAAAATTACATATATCACATACAGTATATGCACTTAATGCTATCCAAATGTCGTTAAAAAATTAATGTTGAAGCTCTGTCTGCACCAATGAAGGTTAATGCTAAATGCTGAGAGAGGATCATATTTAAACTGACTTAATGTTTCATAAATCACCCCAGCATGGACAGCATCGTCCAGTGGTGTCCCTAAGTTCTCACTATGAGCCAAAATCAACAAAGTTTTCAGCATTAAAACTTCTAAAGCACCATGAAAAAAAAAATCTAGGCAAGATTAAGCATTCAATATTTACCTTAATAAAGTAGATAGCAAACAAATTATTATTGAAAACTCCTTTTCTTATTTATCAAAGGTAAATAAATGGCTGTTTACTGCATTATTCCTGTTTTTGAGTTAAAAGTAGGTATTTGTGACCAGATTTTTTAGTATACGATTAAAATGCATAAACGTGAAATAATTGTGCTGATCCTGACAGTTTTATTTAATAAGATACACTTTAAAAAAAAATTACATTTCATCCTAAAACAATTACAAATAAATTACACGGTGTGTAAACTGAAGCTAGGTAATAATAGGCTCCATGGTGCATAACTGTGCTATAGATGCATGTGAAAGCTGCAGTCCAGGTTTAGTAGAGTCTTTCTGATATATCTAAACAATCTAAATAGTTCATGTGCATCAGAACAAAAATAGTTATTTAAACAGCGGAAACAGAACAGGTGGAACCGCAGTACCCACTGCCAGCGCTTTAAAGGGTCAAGATTTCTAAACGCCAAAATAAAATGACTGAATTTCTCATCAGCAAGTCATTGTGTCAGAATCTTGGTTTGTTAGTTCCTGTTTTTCTTGGTTTTCCATTTGTTGTCCTCTGCTGCCCTCTTGTGTCCTCTTTCCCTAGCTCTGTTTTCTGTTCTGCCCTCACCTGTTTTTCAATCCCCTCGTTAGCCCTCTCTTTGTCTCTGTCCCCTTTTAAAAGCCTTCCCTCTTCAGTTCCTGTTTGCTGGATCCTCGTCAATCGTCTTTTGGCTTTCCTCGTCTCTCCCTGGTTCTTAGAGTTTGGTTTTCCCCTGATGTCTCCCTGGTTCTGGTTCGTTTGTTATTTTGTTGGATTTTTTGATTCCTGCCTCAGTTCCTGTGAACCTTATTAAACCCACTTAAATTCACCTCTGCCTACTTGTCTCTGCATCTGGGTCCTCAATCAAACACCACATCCTGACACATTGAGATCTGCAGAAGCCTGAAAATGATCCATGAATTCAATGTAGGAACATTTTCCACAGAGCAGGAGGACAGGTGAGGGTAAAGCCACTGCCCCAATGTAAGCCATCCATAGTACACTGCAAAAACACCCTAAAAATTAGTTAATTAAATGTATTAATCCTTAATTTGATCAGGTAAATAAGATGAATTACCAATGGAATGAGTATTTTTTTCTCCTAAAATAAGATAATTACATAATATGCACTTAAAATAAGACAATGCTATAGTTTCTTTCTTATTTTAATTGTAAATTGTTTTGTTCCATTGGCAAAGTGTCTCAATTACATCCTTAATTCAAGAAAAAATTCCATTATTTTAAGGAAAAATGACTTATTTACAGGTGCTGGTCATAAAATTAGAATATCATGAAAAAGTAGATTGATTTCAGTAATTCCATTTAAAAAGTGAAACTTGTATATTATATTCATACATTACATACAAACTCATATATTTCAGATGTTTATTTTGTTTAATTTTGATGATTACAAATGACAACAAATGAAAATCTCAAATTCATCATATCAGAAAATTAGAATATTGTGAAAAGGTTCAAAATTGATGGCCCCTGGTGCCACACTCTAATCAGCTAATTAACTCAAACCACCTGCAAAAGCCTTTAAATGGTCTTTCAGTCTAGTTCTATAGGCTACACAATCATGGGGAAGACTGCTGACTTGACAGTTGTCCAAAAGACGACCATCGACACCTTGCACAAGGAGGGCAAGACACAAAAGGTCATCGCTAAAGAGGCTGGCTGTTCACAGAGCTCAGTGTCCAAGCACATTAATAGAGAGGCGAAGGGAAGGAAAAGATGTGGTCGAAAAAAGTGTACAAGCAAGAGAGATAACCGCACCCTGGAGAGGATTGTGAAACAAAACCCCTTCAAAAATGTGGGGGAGATTCACAAAGAGTGGACTGCAGCTGGAGTGAGTGCTTCAAGAACCACCACACACAGACGTATGAAAGACATGGGTTTCTGCTGTCGCATTCCTTGTGTCAAGCCACTCTTGAACCACAGACAGCATCAGAAGCGTCTTGCCTGGGCTAAAGAGAAACAGGACTGGACTGCTGGTGAGTGGTCCAAAGTCATGTTCTCTGATGAAAGTAAATTTTGCATTTCCTTTGGAAATCAAGGTCCCAGAGTCTGGAGGAAAAGAAGAGAGGCACTTCATCCACGTTGCTTGAAGTCCAGTGTAAAGTTTCCACAGTCAGTGATGGTTTGGGGTGCCATGTCATCTGCTGGTGTTGGTCCATTGTGTTTTCTGAGGTCCAGGGTCAACGCAGCCACATACCAGGAAGTTTTAGAGCACTTCATGCTTCCTGCAGCTGACCAACTTTTTGGAGATGCAGATTTCATTTTCCAACAGGACTTGGCACCTGCACACAGTGCCAAAGCTACCAGTACCTGGTTGAAGGACCATGGTATCCCTGTTCTTAATTGGCCAGCAAACTCTCCTGACCTTAACCCCATAGAAAATCTATGGGGTATTGTGAAGAAGAAGATGCAATACACCAGACCCAACAATTCAGAAGAGCTAAAAGCCACTATTAGAGCAACCTGGGCTATCATAACACCTGAGCAGTGCCACAGACTGATCGACTCCATGCCACGCCGCATTGCTGCAGTAATACAGGCCAAAGGAGGCCCAACTAAATACTGAGTGCTGTACATGCTCATACTTTTCATGTTCATACTTTTCAGTTGGCCAACATTTCTATAAATCCTTTGTTTTTATTGGTCTTCAGTAATATTCTAATTTTCTGATATGATGTATTTGAGATTTTCATTTGTTGTCATTTGTAATCATCAAAATTAAACAAAATAAACATCTGAAATATATGAGTTTGTATGTAATGTATGAATATAATATACAAGTTTCACTTTTTAAATGGAATTACTGAAATCAATCTACTTTTTCATGATATTCTAATTTTATGACCAGCACCTGTATATATATTTTGCAGTTAAATCATGAACACAATGAGATCAGCATAAAATGAATGAAAGGTTTAAGATATCAGGTATTATTAGTGTACGCTGCTACTTTTCAACCTTCAGTGAAACTGCTTTAGACGGAGCGAGGAAACGAATATTTGTTTTACCCTGAGAGGTTGGCAGAACTTCTGAATAGCCTCATCGGAGGAATTAGCTTTATCCACGTTCAGATGTTCGTTTTTTACAAAGTGCTTCTTCCTGCACATCAAAAAGACAAATTTGCGTTATTCAATGACAGAAAACGAAGTGTATGTACATCCTGCCGGCATTTTCAATAAGCAAGAATGAAAGAACCATGAAAATGATTCAAACATGTTAGTTGGTCTTTGCAACTCTAACAGACAAGCAGGCATTAATGTCAACTATTGCTATCTTTTTGAAAACTGCTGATTAAATAGCATTTATTGTCTATTTAAAGTAACACAGCAGAAAATCTGATCCAAAAATAGCTGCACGGATATAGAAAAAAAAAATCCTTTTTAAGCAGTTTTGCTTATGGATAAATCCACTATTACACCGTGACAATTTAGACCAGCTGCATGCCTGACGTACGAAAAATCTTTTAGAAACGCTGGCATATGTTGGATAAGTTATGAATATGGTGAAGTATGCTGAAACGCGTCGACATACGACGAGTACCCGCCCTATTCCAGCGTCTGCCATCCGTGGTCCATCAGTTCCAGGTCAGTTATCTGATGGTCGACATCCGTTCAGCATCAGTTCCTCATCAGTCGTGGCGTCTAGCTGATCCTAAACCTCTGAGGAACTTCTGCGTAACTTATCCAGAACTTCTCTCCAGCATATCAGCGTATCTGCCGTGTTCCAGACGAGCGCTGAACGTGTTTCTAACTTCCAGCTACTGTATAATGGCGTGTTGGCAGCGTTTTGGTATAAAGGGGGTTCACAGGAGGAAACCGTCAGTTCTCCTCCAGACTTCATCCCCATCATAGGGTGAGCCAGAAGGTGAGTGATGGATCCTCCCTGCGTTCACGCCCACCACCAACACACTTCCTAGCAGACATGACGCTCAATCTGCTGCCATCAAAAACCTGCTTTATTTTTCTTGTTATTTATTGATCCTTATTTTTTTGGCGGGCGATAAACAGCAGCTAGGTTAATAATGCGATTTCTGCAGGCCGGGCGCCTCCAGGCGCATCGCTGCCCTAGCCTGGTGAGACCATCCTGATCTCGCGAGCTTTCAAGGTTTCACTCGCTAATCAGTCTGGAGACTCTCCGTTAAAGAAAATTTGGAGCCGTTCACCAAACGAACGTCCAATCAGCGTTGGCTTTGAGGCGGGTTGAGGTGTGACGCAACGAGAAGCGCGACAGTTCAGTCTAAAGAACATTGCGGCTTCAGCCGATGAAACTAGCGTTAGCGTGGCTATCGAGCAAGTTTTATGGGAATTACAGAGTATTTCTTCACTGAAAGAAGAGCAAAACACTGCTCTGGAGGCTTTTCTCAGAGGAAAAGATGTTTTTGCTCTTCTCCCGACTGGTTTCGGCAAGAGTAGCCTGGCTTGTGGTTGTGTTTTCGTCGTCGCTCTGTTAGTACGTCATATGCTTCGTTGATCTGATTGGTTTATTTGGCCCGTCTATCACCAACATAGGCCAATCAGCTAACCAGAATTTTTGCCCCTTTCCAAAATTACTTCAACGGAAGGTTTCCAGATGGATATGCGGAGCAAATCCATCTGGCGGAGTCAGGTTATCGCTGCCCCCCTCAAGACACTGTGAATCATTTCTGGGCATTACGCTGCCGTGCGTTATGCAGAAATTAGGCTGTCATTGGACAGAAGTTCTGGACTCGTTATGAATCCTCTATGCATTCGCCCAGAATAAAAAAAATGCATAGAAAGTTCCTCGTACGCCAGCGTTTTAGGAGATTCTGGGACGTCAGGCAGACGCTGGATAAATCGACATGGTGGGACAGATTTTCAAATACAGCAGAAAACAACTTATTTTTTGAAAGGACTTTATTACACTGGATAGGATCTTACCGTACCCGGTCTGTTTTAAAAGATGGGGCGGAATCGGTCCCAAAACTTTCTGCATCATGGCCAGATGTTCTCCACAGTCAGGACTCTGAAAAATAACTCTAATAATTTAGAGTAATTGAGCTGTTTAGCAGTGAATCTGAGTTTGCATGTTTGTGCAAACTTACAGGGAACAGCGTCCGTCCAAGGTAATACTCCATAAGGACACAACCCAGACTCCATACATCACATGACTGGTTCCAGCCCAGATCTCAACACAAACACATAGTAAAGCTAACAGTTGAAATGATTGAATTTCAGGGCGTCAGTTGGAAGCATACCCAGGATCACCTCTGGTGCTCTGTAGTGCCGCGTCGACACCAGCGTCTCATGATGTTGGTGGTCAAAAGTGGCGTTTCCAAAATCCACAATCTTTACGTCTAAACATCTCAGCGCTTTATGCTGACAGTTCAGATATACACCCACACACATACATACAGTACAGAGCGAAACGTCACAGCTTGGCCAACCTTCTCATTATGGCATTACTGTTGTGGTGTGTTTAAGGAAGTCTTTACCATCTGTTGGTTGGACTCGCTGTCGCCGCTCACAAACAGAATGTTCTCAGGCTTTAGGTCTGTGTGGGTCAGCTTGTTACGGTGTAGAACTGTTAAAGAAAAATAAAGTTAGAAAATGTTCTGTTAGGTTTATTATTTATACATCATGTGTGTTGTTATTCTGTTAGTCAGATTAGACAGAGTAGAAGGCCTTCCTTCACATTGTGGATGTCACTGTGTGTACGGAGGTCATCTAATCAGGACAGCCTTCGTGTCTTTAAAAATACACAGGATATGGGCACATCTTGGAGCCGGTCTGATAGAGGAGAGCTATCTGTAATCCTTGGGCATGGATGGCATGTCAGTTTCTGATACGGACAGCTCAACATCAACGTGATGCAACACATAGACTCATGAGCTATAAGAAGCAGGAGATGACCTTGTTCGGGGCTCAATCTTTGCCGGACGCTCGCAGACGTGATTTTTGAGCCCACAGCTGTGCAGCTCCAAGCATTTTCTCTGTCCTGTAACAACCTGATCTGGAATAAACTCTGTTAGTTTTTACTCCTGTTTTATAGTCCTTTTTTATATGGTTTTACCCAGTTTGAGTTAAGAGTAGTAAATAACTTGCTCCCAGGAAAAGAACCGTGAGGAAGCCCCCCGAGGCGCAACGGCCTTTTTTAGGGGACATAACTTCCTCATTTTAACAGTTCTTATAACCTATCTTAAAGTTTTGCCAGTGTCATTTACTTCTTCGCACAACTAGAGAATCGGCCCGAAAAGTGCAAAAAATCCTTCAATGTACGCCCGGCTAAAAAGGTGTTTCCTTAAAGGCTTTTTAAAAACACATTTACATGAGAAACACATCTGCTGATTGGACCTCAGGTTTGCACTGATAAAATGTGTTATACTGGCAGTTACAGTTGTTTGCTCGTTGTGCGTACAGTATCTAGGTTCAGTCCTCCCAGGAAACTACCAGTCTCTAAGGGATGCATCGCCCCATAAGACCACCAACCTGCCCCACTGTGTTTAAACTGAGATCCTCACTGAATAGCATGAACACGCATGCAGGAGAACACGCCCCCACCAGCAGACAGACAGAGCAACCTTTGAGGGCAGAAGTGGAGTGACTATGGGGAGCTTCAGAAGGATTTCTAAGTCTGTCAATGGGAACCTCCCAGTGGTAAAGGTAGTTTTGTATTTTTAATGCAGCATTTGGTATGTCAATATGAGCTGTCCCATCCAATATGAAAGAATGAGAAAAGAACAACAGAAAGGCACCCAAAGTTAGCAAAGATACTAAAAGGACATTAGAAAAAGATGGGTGGAGTAGAGAAGAAGAAACAATTAGTCTTCAGCAACGTTCTGCACTGCCCCCCCCACCCCCCCCCCCCACCCCCCCCCACCCCCCCCCCCCCCTCCATAGCTGGTGAGAACCCTGGACTTGATCTGCATTATCAATTATCACTTGTGTTCAAACACCACTGCAGACCCCCAGGCTGGAGGTTTCAGGCTTCACTATCAGGACTCACAGCTGACAGCTTTAAGGATCTGGAAGGCGATGTGTCGGATCTGCTCCACACTGAAAGGGACAAAGTTGTTCTGTCGCAGGAACTCGAAGGTGCTGCTACCAAGAAGCTCCAACACGATGCAGGTGTGGGCTCTGTGCTTGAACCAGCCCAGCATCCTCACACAGGCGCTGCAGGGAAACAGACAGAGCGTTACATCATCTGGCATAATTCTCTCTTTAGGAACATCTGACCACAGCCTGTTTTATCTTTCTTTATCTTTTCTATATGATTCAGATCTATAATGTTCATTCCTTCAAACATCAGGCTTATTTGTTTTGTTTCTGTGAGTCTACAGTATCACAGTGTCTAAGCGACGTATATTAACCCCTTAAACCCGGCGGGGCTGGTACCGGTCCCAGCTGACACCAGCTGATGTTCATCTATTTATAGAAATGGTCCAAACACAGTCACATGGTGTTTCATCCACACGCCTTTCAAATTGGACTTTAAAATCTCTAAATCATCTTTCAAAATTATTTTTTCTCAAGTACTTTTTGTTTTATAACAGTGCAAACAAATAAAGTGAGATTTAAAATTCCACTTGACGTGTGTCTCTGTGGGAGTAATGCAACAGCAGCTATTCATATTTAGCCCCGCCCCCTTATGGCCGCCATTATTGGAAACTAGAGGCTCAGACCTTTCCAAGGAGGGGTCAGAGGTCATTGTGTGACCATTTCAGGTGATGTAACCGGCATACGTTACATAAGTTTGCTCTGTTATTCTTATTTTCTATTCGGTTTGGTGATTTTATTGGTAAATTTCAATGAACCAACGGCTAAATCTGAGGAGCAAAGACTTTGCCTCATGCAGAAGGTCTCCGATAATGGAAACCAGCATATTGGTCTAATCAGATTAACTTTTATGAAAAATGCATTTGGCACAATTTAGCAGTTTTGGCCACATTGTGCCAAAATCCCATTTCCTCCTAACAGCCTGCCCACTTACAAACACGCTTCAACTTATTCAGTCCAAATTTTCATCCAGAGTTTCAAATGGGCTTTCATGGTGTTTTGTAGTGTTTATTTTGGGAAAAAAATTGGCAAGGCTAATTTGTTTTCATTTTTTCTTAGTTTAATCACCTATAAATCAGACATGGTGACATTTAAAATAGTGATTCCACCTGAAAGATATGCCCTAATGCCTTTCTGTCACACAAATACAAACAATTGTATTTCCAGGTTATAGTTTGGTAGCTGAACTTCACATATTTAATTTCAGGCGACCCTCAGGGCTTCAGGGGTTAAACATTGTATTAACTAGGAAACTGACAGTAAGGAGAACATGTAATCCTTGATTTACTTTTTATAATTAGAAATCCTAAGTTGTTCAGGAAGTTTGGGAATTTTAACTACAAACTTTAAAGACTCAAATGAAGTCAATGATGTGAAATAAGGAGATATATCTCATGGTTCCAAATAAGTTCCTCACAATCTGTTGTCATCATCCAGGCTGTTGATCTCTTCAAGAACGGCAATCTCCGATCTGGCAACTTTACAGTAACTCTCAAACTTCTTCACGATCTTTACAGCGACGCGCAGATCTCTGTTAAAGAAAACCCACAGATTATCAATACTAATCAGATGAATCAGATTACTGAAATAATCTTCAAATATTTTAGTAATCGACTAAATGTTAGCTGGAGTATAGAGACTAAAACATGCCTTTAGCTGACAGAACAACCCGCTTAGAGCAGAAATTATGAAAAAATATGTAAACATTTAACATAAAAACACTTCAATATGCTCTATCTAGAACTCCTCAGGTGGAAGTTAGTTTCACCTGGTTTAGTTTTGTAAAATTCCTCTGTAAAGAATCTTTGTCTATCCGATTATTAATCGATTCATAGAATAAATAATCTACAGATTTAACGATTTGCAAAATAATCATAAATTGCAGCCCGAGATTATTTAAAGGAGGATTCAATGTTGTTAATCTTGGCTGAAGACAATAAATATTACCTTTTTAATGTGAACACAGTATTGTTGATATTGATCCCTGATCAGCATGCCGGCCTACCTGTGTCTATCGATGCACTCCACCACTCTGCCAAAGGCTCCTTCTCCCAGGGTGGAAACAATCTCATCTGGTGCAAATGAACAGAGGATTAGGGTTTTTTTTTTATCCTTAAAGCTCTTAAATAATCCATTAATTATCTCTGCTGCAGGCAAAGTAGATGTTTTTCTCCAGCTCACTTTGTTTCTCCTCATAAACTTGATTTGAGTCGTTTTCCATGCGTGCATAAGCACTGAAAATGTATTTAATACCTTTGACATTCATTTTCCTTCTATTATCTGGTTTTATAATTTGGTTCTGTCTGAAAGTGTTTTACCTAATATTAACAGTTAAAATGCAATCAGTGATATTCTGGCTTTGTGTTAAGCTTACTGTAAAAATGATCAATTCTAGACAAATGATTTGATAGGTAAGAAAGCGACGCCTCAGATCCTTTCATATTCTAAGCTCTGCAGGAAACAGCAATAATTTTACAGCTGTGGTCAGATGTTTGAGGCCACCAATCATGGGCATGCTGACAGTAATTCATGTCATCATTTAATTATTAATTTTAAGGATGATCTGTTAATAAAAAATACATTTTGCTGTTTTGTAGAATTCGCAGTTTTTTTTTCAGGTGATATCCCTTTAGATAAAAAAAAATCCCAAAATAAAAGGGTGGTCTAATCGTCCGATGTAGTATATTTAACTTCCCTGATGTTAAAAATCGTTAGAAGTGACTTAAAAAAAAAAGGATTTCTGAATTTCCTCCAGGTTCCAGTCAGTGAGATGAAGTTTAAGAATTAGAATGTAATCTGTTTAGGAGACGTCTAATAGACACGATGGCAGTGAAACAGCCTAAAGCATGAAGCCAGCCCCACTGAAAGAAAAATTAGCCTCTCAAGCAACAACAATCTAAAATTGTGAACAGTGACATCATAGCCTTGATAGTTTCTGCTTTCTGGCAGGTAAACTGGGGCCAAAAATTATTTAGTCGGTCACTAGATGTGCAAGTTCTGCATGGAGGAATGGGCCAAAATACCAGCTACAGTGTGAGCAAACCTGGAGAAGACCGACGGGAAACGATTGACCTGTCATTGCCAACAAAGGTTATGTTACAAAGCATTGAGTTGAACTTTAGTTTAGTGAACCAAATTCTTATTTTCCACCATAATTTACAAATAAATTCTTTAAAAATCTTACAATGTATTTTCATCTCTCATAGTTAAAGAGAGATGATAAAATTTACAAAAACTCATTATTCTAAGTAGGAGAAGCTGCACAATCAGTAACTAAACACTTTTTGGCCCCACTGTTACGGCTACTCTTGCATCAAAATAGTTTCCAGAAAAAATCAGAAATTGCCAGAGTAGTCTTAGGAGGAGGTTTTTCGACTACCAAAACAAAAAGCCCTCATGGAGAATTTTCTTGTTTAAATAGGGGTGTTTTCTTTACTTATAAAAAATAACAGAAATATTCTCAGAGTTGATTTACAAAAAATTCAAATATAAAAGAGATGTGTGTGAAAAAACGGTTGCACTCCTCATTCCTTCAAACAAACAATCAGATCCGCCTCATCAGCTGCTTCTACCTGTTAATCTCAGCAGGAGGCGCACTGACCAGGAGGGGGGTCAAAGCCAAACCAACACAGAAACAAATAAACAATAGCTCTACCATTCACACCACCTCAGATCTTTAACATTAATAACTTTGCAAAAAATAAATTAATCTAATTCTTAATAGGCTCCAACACCCACTGTTGGTGCTTTGCTAGTTTCCAGGCTTCTTTCAAACCTGACTGATGTCATAAGACATCTAAAAAAAGTGATGCCTAGTGGTTAGAGCAGCGCTCTGCGCTCTGAGAAGGTTGCAAGTACTCGGTTCGATCCCCATCGCCTCCATTCTGGGTCCCTGAGCAAGACCCTTAACCCCACACTGCTCCCCGGGCGCCACACAATGGCAGCCCACTGCTCCCCAAGGGGAGGGCTGAATTCTGCATTGTGAGATTATCAAATTAAATTGAGTTTTAAACAGTTTTCTAACTATTAAATCTATGGTTGCTGTTTGTAAAAGGAACTGCTCCCCCCTCCCCTACCCGCAAACATCTGGGGATGCGTTCAGAAACTGTAACTTAATATCTTAATATCTTGATACGCGTATAACGGTTAATAAACGTCCATCTTATCGAGGACAGTGGCCTGTGGTCAGCGTTCATGGATAAATCTAAAGCACTGATCACACACTAATAGTGCTGAAATGTCAGATTAACTGTCATGCGGCTCCAGCTTCTGATGTTTTCCTTCTGCTGAAATGTTTGTCTCATGTTTATCTGGGATTTTCTTGTGCTGAGAGTTTTTTTATTTCTCATACTGTTTCCTGTCAAGGATAAAGTGTGAAATAGGCTTTTTTTCCCCCTCTCCCTCCCTAATGTGGCTCCTATCTTCCCACAGAATAAAGGCAGCGCTGTGGGGACCCGCCTACGGGTTGGGGCCCCTGGCGGCCAAAAGAACGCGTTCTGCGGCACGCATGGCCTCAGTAAACCGTTCTCCTCCCACCTGGGACTTGATGTTCAGCAGCATTCATTAAAAAAGGGTAGATGCAGGAAGAGGAATCAAGGCTGCAGGAATCATTTTTAAATTGTTAGTTTTAGGGAAATCTATAATAAATCTAACTTTGTTACCCAATATTATGTATTTTTATGCTGTAATCATTCCAAATTAATGATCAACGTGAAACCATCTTGGCCAGGATTAGTGGATGAAAACATCTGACTGCAAGTGTTGCCATTCTGTAAACAGAAACTCTACATCTGTCTTCCATCACTAGACCGATGTGATAATCCAGGTTCCCGTCGTCGTCATTCTCTCTTGGTCGTTTGTCAGCAGCAGTGAGATCGTTGTCGTCAGAAGAGGCCGATTCCACACAGAATGAGGCGTCTTTATCCTGAAGCAGGAAGAGGAGGAAGTGTAAAAATGTCTTCTCATCAGAAAAGATTCTTTCATTTATAATGAGGTGATTTATAATATCTACAGTCTACAGTTTATCTAATGCTGCAGTGCAATGAAATAAAAAACCCATAAAGACCTTTTTTACTTTTGTTTTCTTAGAATATGCAATAGATTTTTTCTTCTTAGTAAATGCAGAAGGATAATCTTTCTAAGATAAGAGTAAAGTTTGTCAGACACTTTCTGATAATTCAATAACTCCTTAATATTTTATCCCTGCTGTATATAAAAATCTATGATTTCTGTTTTTCTTATAAATCAGATGTTAGATTTAAAGGAGGTTAATTATTTCTATATTTCATCTATATTTGGATAAATGTAGTTATAAAGCTAATTAGCGACATCTTGGGGTCAACACAACTCATTTAATGTGAGCGTTCTAATATAAATTTTTTTCTGATGGCTTAAGCACAGATAATAAAGACTTCAGCTGTCCTATTGGGATGCACTGTATATACTGCATATATCCCATGCACCTTTTTCTTCATTTGGCACCTTCTTCTTCTCTTTTTAACTATTTGAGCTGATGTAAGAAGTTAATTTCTCCACAGTGAGATCGTTAGCGTCAATCAATCAATTACATTTTTGTATCTATTGGCTATTTTTGTAAAACTCTACACACAAATAAGAAAACCTTTCTCCAAACCAACAGAACTTTGTTTTTCTCTTGCAAAATCTATACCCTTGCTTAACTCTTTAAACCTTCGTAATAATGGTATTTTTGTATCAAACAGTTAACATCAGCCATCATATTCAAAAGGGAGTTTTTCCTCTCCACTGTCGCTACAAGCATGCTTAGTGTGAGGGATTGCTGAAGAGTCAATGAGTCGATGCAATCAGCTGGTTTTCCTTAGATAGAAAACTTTGAATCAATCTGACTGGATGATCTGGTGAACTGGAAAGTGACCTGAGATGACATGATGTGAATTGGAGCTATAGAAATACACTGAATAGAATATTGATCAGCACACAATGTGCCAACTACACACTGATGGTATAAATTAAAAACACATTTGGCTTTTGCTTTGTGCATTCCAAAAAAAGAAAGTTAAAATCAATCCTCTGGACTTTGTTTCCAAGTCTGAAGACGTTTCTCTTCCATCCAGGAAGATTTTTCATTCCAAATGTCAGAAATAGCGTTTAGTTCCAGGTTTTATCCAGCGGCCCAACAAAGCCTGGTTTTAGTTTAGAAAACATGCAAATAGAAACGGACTAACGGGTCCCCCCCTTTGGAATGGGGGTCGTTAAGCTTCTTTGTTAGCCTGCAATGCCCCATACCTGTCTATGTCTCTGAAAGGGGGGGTCGTTAGAGGGAATAGTTGGCCTGGATGAACAGGTGAGGTCTTCTGTTCTCCTGTAAAGGGGTTGGAGCTGCGATGATAGCGGGAAGGAATCAACTCTATTGCTGCATTGCACTCTATAACCACCTGTCTTCTTTGTCCAAAATGTGAACATTCTTTTTTCAGAATGACCTGAAAGACTGAGAATCTTCACCAGCAGTTTGCTTTGTGTAAAAGGTCGGCCATGTCAGTTTGAGGTCATAATCTTGTCATAATCCTGTAAACATGCAGGGATCCAAAGTATTGGTGTTTATTTATAAGTCTAAGTCTTTATTTACACACATAAAAACAAACGCGTGTTTTTTTTCCAAGTTAAAATCACTGAGCTGATATGGTGTCGTCCATCTTGGTCTTCATCCGCATCACATTCAATGTCCTCTTGTCCAACACAGCGGGGAAAATATCTCCTGCTGTATCCAGGCCTGACAATGTCAGCCTGACATGATGCCTGGTCAACATCCCCACATGCTTCCTCCATTGCCTGTAAACGGGCTGAGCGATGATGAGGATGAAGGTCATAGACCTTCCACCGCCTGCAGGGAAGAAGCCTTCAGGCGGATAAAGAATGGAGAACGAGGCGGGGGGTTGAGGGGGTTGATCTGTCAACCAGTTACAGCTCAAAGCAGCACTACGGGAACTAAGATTGCACCATTTGATGACGTATCTGATCTCCTCTGTCTTCTTCACCTCCACCTTCTCTTATTTTTACTCTTCTTGCTCCCTCCATTGTACTCCCCACAGACAGCCCACCTGTGATGCATTTAAGGTGCTGAGGCTGATTGCAGAGTGAACTGATTATCTAGAATAGTTTTAACATGTGACAGTGTGCCAGACAGTTGGAAAAATAATGTAAATAATAACCTCAAATGTTATCATTTTGCTAGGAGAGAGTTGATCATTTGCAAATTCAGCATAAAGCAATAAGTTGTTAACAGTTCTGCAAAAATAGTTCTGTGCATTAGATTGAATCTACAGTTTTTAAAATGTGTGTCAGTTTGGCAAACTGAGTGCAAAGCAATATTTGTGCTTTCAGTTTTGTAAACTCAGTGATGGGTTTTGCTATAAGTATTAATAGTTTTAGATATTGTGCTGTAAAAATTACAGTTAGTGTTTAAGCATTCAGAAAAAAAAACTGTAAGCCTACTTAAATTTTTTGTTAATGTGCTAATTTACACGTTGAGCCTTAGGAAGCTTATATAGGATAAGCCTTTTAGATTTTTGTGGCTCCAGACAGATCTATTTTGAGTATATCTATATGGCTCTTTGAACATTTCTGGTTGCCTACCACTGACCTAAATTGTTAAAAGTCGACTTGCTAAACAGTCCAAGGAGCTGTTAGCACTTCTTTGTAAGAATGATAATAAAAAAAAAACATTTAAAAAAAATCTACAAAATGTGTTATTTTCAGCGAACATTTGGTTTCCATTATTAACGTGTTTCAACTTCAGCAACATGCTGTATAGTTTCTTTACTGCACCTATTAACTGCTAAAAAAATTTTAAATAATAACACAGAAATGTTAGAAATATAAACTAAACCTGCATTCAGTTGAATATTTAAAATTCACTCTATTATATAGTCCTTAGTTAGTTCAATAACTTAAGTTATTATTGTACGAAATTGGACTATTAATTAGTCAATCATGGTTATTTTTGTTTGTTTTTTTAGAATTAAAAGTTATCAGATTTAATTTAGCATAATAAAAATAAAAAAGCTAAAAAGCATTAAAACTAAAAATCAGATTTAATTCAGATAAAGTTTTGGTCTAATGTCCAATCTTATATATTAGCTGTAAAAAAACATCAATAATTTATCTTTATTATTATTATTTTTAGATTTAGACATTCAGAGTTTATCATCCAAATTCTATGTGTTCTCACAGTGCATCTCTGCTCTAATCCAGTTTAATTGAAACTTCCAATAACTAAATCATATAAAAGTACATTTTATGGTCTCCTCAGAACCAGAGCAAACGCAGAAACTAACATTTTATTATAGATCAATCATGTTGGGTTTATTTAGACTGGAACTGGAATGAAGCTGATTAGATTCGTTAGAGGCAAATAAAGTTGCTATAGTTTGAAAAACTGAAAGAGAGAATAAATAAATAAAATAAATAAATAAATGCAGTGTAAAAATGTTATTTTTTTCTTTTTTTTACCTATTTCCTGATATCCAGGGTAGGATATTGTAATCTTTGCTTGAAGCTTCTGGACTTTTTTATGTCTGCAGAAAGACAGAAGAGTCACGTTTTGGAAGCTTTTTATAGAGGAGAAGAAGACGTCAGCACGTGATCTGAATACTTTGGATTCTACACTGTAAAATAAATACATTTACTGTGTTGCAGCATCATTTTGAATCAGTTGACTTTTAACATAGAGCCTTGCAGAAGTATTCACACCTCTTTATGCAGATCTCAGTGGTTCAGGTCATGACACCCAGAAAAACAAGCCTTAATCAGAGGAAACCCGACTTCCGTTACGTTTTTATTTAAACCCATTAATTCAAAGCAAATTAAGGACCCACCCATCAATCTGTTGACTTATTTTCCTTCTATTGTTTGTTATTATTTTTGTTGTTGTTGTTTTTCTGAATAATTTTTTTACAGCAATCCCCTCCCCCCTTCAGCATTGGCTTTTGTCTTTTCACAAACATGGTTTCCTTTATCTCTCTTTCAAATCCTTTGTCCTCTCCTTCTGAAATCTGAATGTTAATGTCTTTATTTAGAATTTCTAGATCAATGCAAAGTAGAAATAATTGAGAAGGAAAAAGTTTAAAAATGTAAAAAACTTTGTGTTTAGAGGAAGCCATTGAGTCAATGTCCACCATTAGGAGTCAAAGTCTTTCCGTGTTTCTTTACAAAGCTTTCTTCCTTCTGGTCTTTTCAAAATTGGAAATGCTCCATGGAACTGGATATAAAAAGTACTGAAACATTAACTTTCAGAGCTCGCCAGGAGTTCTTATAAAGATTCAGACCAAGAAGTTTCTGGTAAAATAATTTGAATTGATTGAAACTGTTACAGTGCAGGTCTGACAGCATGTTTAATGTCATTATCCTCCTGGAGAATAAAAGCTCTGCGGCAGACTCTATGAGATTTTCTTCCATGTTGACCTGCTTCCCATTCTCTGCTTAAGAAAATCTTCCTCAAAGCATGATTCTGCCACCTCTGTGTTTTAGACTTTGAATTATACAACCTTTATTGTCATTTTGTACACACAGAGTGTATATAAAACAAAATTAAGTTTTGTGCAGCTTTCAGACAGTAAATGAGCAGCAATTAAATAATTTCCATTCATAAAGTGCAGCAGTGATCAAATTTAAACAGTGTGGGAGAAAAACGTGGTGCAGAAACGCATTGATATGGAAGTTCAGAGCAGCACAAAGACAAATATATATATGGTGCAAAATGCAATAGAAAAACATTTTTGAGTTTAGTTCTGTTTGGTTTGATGTGATGCAGAGTCTCCATTTGTGACTTGATTTAGAGTTTTTTTTTTTTTTTTAACAGTTCAGCAGTCTGATGGCAGTGGGGGAAAAGCTGTTACAGAACCTGCAGCAGATGCTGCAAAGCATGAGGACATTGTGTTCAGCCTGAGGTGCAGCGTTTGTTGCACATAGTATTTGACATACAGGTCCCAAAGAATCGAAGCATCTAATTCCACGTGTTTGGGATTAGAGTCCTGCATGAAGCTTCATTTTCTTCAACAATGCCTTCTGTGTTTCTCTGAGTGAGCTACCAACGTCCTGCACAGATACTTTGACAGCAACTGTAGATCTCTGCAGATCATCCAGAATTACCAAATATCCCTCATTTGCTTTTCTGATATATATTCATGTTAATTATATGTGATTCATTATATTATTACATAGTATTTGTAGATTGTATATATGTTACTTCCTCTCTAAACATAATGAACTAATGTGTGTTGGTCTTTAAATCTCAGTAAAACTAGGTCTGCGATTGAAAGAATATCAACATGGCACGTAGTCTCATTATTCCACAGAAAAAGTCAAAGTCATAATTTAAATATTATCTAAAGACTATTAATAACAGGAGGTGAAAAGCAGCTCCAGTCTAGCTTTGAAGGTGGTGATGTCATCAGTTCCGTTCCAGTTGATCCAGATTTATTCTGCGTAATCCCGTTTCCTGTGTTCAGGAAAGTCGGGGAGTCCGTACTCGTGATGTTGTGAATTGAGCTAACGGTCACCACAACTCTGAGAAGATTCTGGTTTCAACCGTTGCGTATATTAGCTGCTACATATGAATCAAGATGCTATGACCGAAAACATTTGATTGACAGATGACCTTTGATCTATGATTGGCTGAATTTAGGTGTTCAGGCTGACGTAGAACTAACTGGCCTGCAGAAGATAACGAAAAAAAACACAGATTTTAAGACAGGATTTTTTTCTTTTAATAAACATTTTCTAAATTTTGGGACAGTAGGGTATGATAAAGAGAACATTTATATACATGTTTAAGCCAGAATTATTTGATATTTAAATATGATTTCCATACGACTTTAAATGTTGTTTAAGACAGGCTGTTGGGGGGACGTTAAAGTAACCAAGTACATTTACTTCATTACTTATGCTTTAGTAACTCCACTAAATTTGAAGGAAGCTGCTATTTTCTTGTTACTTTTAAATGCCGTTTCCACATAGCAGACAGAAGCCGTTAGGACTGAATGTGGACGCCGCAGTTTTCCACAAATAGCAGAAACTCAGAGCAGATATTATTTATAGTTTATACTTTTAATTAGGGCGTTAGTTGTTGCCAAGTTGTTCAGTGGGATGAGTTTTAGGTTTGGTTTTGGTAATAGATTAAACCTTTAACTAAAAACAATCCTGTTTTTTTTTTTGCTTCGTTTATAAACAGGAATTAATAATTAAAATAGAAATCCTTCAGTTTTTTGTGGCATTTTGATGCTGAAGTTTTTTCCAGGTGGTGTAGAATTTATAGCAGATTTGCTCCAGGCATCAATCAGAGGTTTCTGAAGGTTAGTTTAAAATTACACTGAAATTTAATGAAATAAAAAGTTTTTACTGGTATTTTTGAATACTCAACTACTTTTAAATTCATGCACTTTTGAACACTTTATTACTTTCAAAATCTAGTACTTCAGTACTTTAACTTGAGCAGACGTTTGTCAGAGTAACTTGAGTAATATTGACTAGGAGTATAAATACTTTTACTCAGGTACTGCTGTTGATTACTTCCTCCAGCGCTGCCAGGAACAGACTCACTATAACCAACTGAATGAGAAGTTCAGTTCTGATAAAGGAAATCTTTACCTTTCTGTGAAACAGCTTCATCGTTTTTCCCCACACCTCGCTCTTTGTGCCGCCTTGTTTTCTCCAGTACTTAGATGTGCAAAAACAACTGTGGAAAAAACAGACAAAAGAAAAATGTTCATATATACCAAGCTTATGAGTTAAAATGCATTTTCCTCTTTCAAAACATTAGGACCAGTGAGTTCTAGCAAAAAGCAAAGTTGAATATTTGGATTGATGAGGTCTGCAGGTCAAGCTGTAGAAATTAACCATCGATTTCTCCAAATGTTCTGCATTCAAACTGCAGAGAAACTTATTCATATAGACGACAAAGTAGAGTTTTAAACACACAGGATTGTTGAAATAACCTTAAAAAAGTCTAACTTCTTGTGAAAACGTCCAAGCCAGTAAATACAAACCAGCACTCATAATTAATATTGGAAGGGATGAGGAAGGAAATGTTTTTTCTGACCACAAAATGCTATTTGAATAATTTTCTTAAATTCTGTTTAATTAGATGCCTTCCATTTTTATTTAGTTTAGAGTATTTTCTTTGATTAGATCAGTCAGTGAGACCAGCTGGAGGTCACAGCAGTCGCTGCTCTATCAGCCATCCACCTGTCAGTGCCTCTAATGTATCTCCATGCAAATGAAAACCTTCCTACATTCCTCCTCCACAAATAGCTCACATGTCTGTCAGAGCCGAGGTTTCTTTCAACATGTTGTTTCTCTTTAGCTTTTCATCACCTCCTTTACCTCTCTGTGTTAGTTTACATGCAGTAGTGGAATCCTTCTAAACAGTTTTACAGTGCTTTAATGTTTAATAAGGAAACTTTAAGATGTAGCTGAGCAGCCTGTGAAACGCAGAGAGGCTTGGCTTTTTATAGATGATAATGTAAAGGCGTGTTGGACATTCCCTGGAAAGGTTTCTCCTCTTTCTGACTTCTAGAAATGGATCTCCAGGCGCGGGCCGCCCAGCTCCTGCCCAGCTCCCTCAGAGGGAACGTAAATCAGACTCCCGACAACACAAAGCAGTTTTTTCCTCACTTTAGATCCTCCGACGCTTACGAGACACCATGCAGTGCCTGGAACTCAGTGTCACTCTGTTCACAGCGTGATGAGCAGGCCAGGCTGCACTTAGACGTCTGTCAACACTGAAACCTGCACATTTACAAGACAGCAACACTCAGAGTTGTTGTTTTTCCCAACAGGTGGCGTTCTGCAGGCAGTTAAGTCTGGTTACTGTAGGTCAGTGGTTCCCAACCTTCTGATGACCTCCGTTCGTTTTGTCTCACCATGAGCTCTCAGTCAAAAGTACTGATGATTGTACAAAAGTGGAACGATAAAAATAAAAAGCATTTTACTTAATCTTTTAATTTGAAAATGTAAATTTTAGGTATTTTATTCTTTCCATCTCAAATAAAAAAACAAACAAACAAATAGTGTTGGAATTCAATGTTATTTCTGACATTTTGAATTGAAAAATCTTCCTGGATGGAAGAGAAACATCTTCAAACTTGGAAACAAAGTCCAGTGGATTGTTTTTTATTTTCTTTTTTTTAATTCCCCTGAGTGTAATTACATTTAAACTTGGTGAATTAGGAACATAAATTCTAGTCAGACTGTCTTAATTAGTTTTCTTTTGTTTTCATCCTATAGATGAGCTCCTAAAGCTCAGAGTGAAAACCAGCTGATCCCAGTCTGTTCTCTACATCAAGGCTGCTTGGTTTGGATGTCAAAGCTGAAGGAACTCAAACTTATAATTATAACTTACATTTTGGTTGATAAAAGCTTTTAATTTTTCAAATTGGGTCCTCGGAAAGCAGAACAGATCAGATCCCTATTTCATTTTACTACCAAAGAAATAAAATATTTACATGTACCTCTTGCAATGCAGTGGAGAACCACTAGGGGTTCACGTACCCCGGTTGTAAACGCTGGTCTAGAGGAGCTGCAGAGATCCACAGCTTAGAATGAACTATGCTGATCCTCCACAAGAAGAACAGATGCATTCAGAAAGCTTTTATTAAAATGTTTTGTTTTTTTAAGGGCAGTTTGAAGTTTGCTTTAAAACACAAATTGAAAAAGGTTCTTATCAGATCAGAAAGTGGAACATTTTGGCTTCAAACTGATTAAGCGTATCAGACTGATAATAATAATATAGTTCTGGGTCCCATATCCTGAAAAATGGAGAAAATATCTGAGAATTAAAACCTGCTTAAATGTACAGGCAGGGAAATAAAGTCTAGATCAAATAATTTCCTTGTGCTAAGATGGTCCAGTCAAAGTCTGCTTGATTAAGAATATTTGGCACTACTGGAAATGTGTTCTCACACTTTCTCTCCATTTTAATCAAGCTTTTGCTGGTCTGCAAAGAAGAGTGGACAAAATTTAACTCCACATGATTAAAGTTGGTCTAAAATTACCTGCAGAAGTCTTAATGCTCTTATTGGAACAAAAGGGTTTCAATAAAGAACTGAACTTTCAGCACTTTTCAAATATGTATCTTTCTAAAACATTTTCCTTTCACATTGAAATGCAGCCCCACTTCCTGTGTTGATCTCTGACATAAAATCTCAAAACAATAAGCTGAAGTTGGAAAGTCTGATGCTACGCTCAGAGCGCACGCAGCAGAAACAGCAAAAACGCGCGTTCTGCTTCATTTCTGATTATTGCACCAGTTTAGTTCTGAAGCGTCTTTGCTGCTCTAGCTGCGCGCAGGTTAAATGGGTCTGATGCGCGGTGGGCGGAGCGACACTATCCTTTCATTGCCTGGAACATTGGCAATGAAAGGAAGTAGATGTTAGCGTTTTTCAGGTCTGTGCTACAAACTGCAGGCAGCAGGATAATAAAAGCCAACATATTCTGCCGGCAGGTTTCTACATTTGAAGTTAATTTAGGCGTTAATAAACTGTTTCAGAGGAGTGATCATAGCGCTCTGCATCAGCAGTGCTGCGTCTGACTCCCTGCCAGCTCCCAGATCAGCTGCTCTCATTGGTTGATCAATGAAGCGCCTCAGAAGCTCATGAGGCGCCGCTGCTCCTGCTGCCCTAGATGCTGCAGGACCTTTAGCTGCACCTTGATGCATCAACCATTGACTTTGCATGGAAACCAGCTGCTTCTGCTGCCTAACCCTAACCCTGTTTGCTGCATTTAACAACATGCTGTTTTCTGTTTTATCATATTTTTAAACTACCTGCATCTATTGGTAAAAGTATTTATTTCATTGTATTTAACAGTTTTCCATGAAAATGACGTATCTGCTTGTACATATAGTAATAACTGACATACTTCTTAATTGGTTTGTTCAGTTTATAAAGTTTATAGTTTATTAATGAGACATAAAGGATTTATTTTATCGGACTGAAAATACAGCAGATATTTCATTACAGAATCTGTTTATTTTTCCTTTTCTTCCTCAGACTTCACTTCTTGATTTTGGGGGTTTTGAAGAGAAAGTTGGTGATGTTTTTTTATTTATTTATTTGCAGTTTAAATAAAAGACTTGTTTGTATTTGCAAATATTATTTTTTTGAATTCATAAAATACTGAAGTTATATCAATGTGAGGCAGAGTATGAAGGGGTGAAAGTTCATTGTATAGTCTTGTTCTGTAATAAAATTGATCTAAGCAATGTTCTTTTATAAGAAAATCAGATTTAATAATGGAAGGTAAATTAAACCTGCTGTTATTAAAAAAAATAGTTTGAAGCCTGAAGATGGTCTGGAAACTCCTTGACTTCATCCTGTATCAGTCTATTAATCCCTGTTTTAGCCAACAGGCCATCTGATATGGCTAAAATTAAGGTGTTTGACTTTCCAGTAATCAGATCAACGCGGCTGTGACGCATCAAAGAACAGTTTTACCCAACAGCTGTACGCTTAAGCCGAGGCTAACTAGAGTCTGAGCTCTGAAAGCTGATCGGGCTTCACAGCTCCAACAATCAGCACCGCGCCTGCTAAGCACACAGATGCTCTCAGTGCTACATTTCCCTGTAGTTAGCGGCCTCTGAAAGATTGAGAAGGATTTTAGCGCAGTTTCTTATTGCTTAGTGTAAATTACTGGGGATCAGACCTTGTTTTGCTTTCTTAATGCTCCTATGATCTCTGATCCTGGTTGCCCTCCACGGTTACATTACTGGTTATTTCCCAGTCATTGAACTCTGCGAAAAGAGGAATGAAATATCACAAAATCAAAGGAATCTTTTATTAATGAATCTTAATCTCTTACTAAAAATAAAACCTTTCATTTCCGCAATAGGAGGGCAAAAAAAAAAATCCCTTTAAAAAAAAAAGGTTACTGCTTTTTTTGAAATGTGCTTTTTTATTTGTAACTGAAAGAATTTTTGTAATATTTACTTTAATTTTTCTACATTCCTCTGAGTGAACAGGAGTGAACACTAAATTCTTTGATCTCTATTTTCCTGGGATATAAATATAATCAAAGAAAAAAAAATAATTTCTTTTATGCACTCTTTAAAATTGAAAAAACAAGTTCAGATGTTATTGGAGTAGGAAAACAAAATCTTAGAAAAGAACATTTCAAAAGGTAACAGTTCTAGACCAGAAGCACAGAATATGGCCTCTTAGGATCATTAAGTCTCCATAACAACCTTTCAAGAAATATTTAAGGTCCTGCCAGAAACAAGCACTTTCTGATCTGCTGTACCACCAAAAAATAAAAAAAAAACGAATCATTTCTGGATTCTTCTCCTAAACACCAAACCTCCAGACCTAATATAAGCAGAGTGTCTGCAGCTCAATGCAGGGAGGAATGCTCTGATCTTTATATCGGATAAACCAAGCAACCTCTCCACAGACGCATGGCCCAACACAGACGAGCGCCCTCCTCTGGACAAGACTCTGCGCTACATCTACACCTGATGGACAAAGGACATTCTTTGGAGGACCAGAATGTTCACATTCTGGATAAAGAAGACAGGTGGTTTAAGAGGAAGGAAGCATTTTTAAGGGGGGGGCTCAGATTTCAGCTTTCAAAAACCTCCATATGTGGCAATAGTTGCCGCCACTCATTCATTTTGGTTAAGAGTAGTTTACAGGTTTTACAGAATCAAAGTCTGACCAAATTTTGCTGACATGTATCAAATTTATTTTCTGAAGATCCAATCTGACTCAGATATATCTGTAAACAGGTCATTTCACTACTTTTATAAGAAAATCTCATTAAGTAGACCCTATGATGCTTTGTTGATGTATTGCCTGGGAGCCAAGCTGACGGCATTACCTGGTGTCCCGAGCCCGTGACATCATCAATGACCCCTCACCCCCCCACCATGGACTGTTCTCCCTGCTGCCCTCTGAGAAGAGGCTTCCCAGCATTCAATGCAGGACCAGCAGGTTCTGCAGCAGCTTCTACCCCACCGCCATCACACTGATGAACTGTTGTTTAAAATGGGGTTAAAAAAATGTTGCGCTGAATGTTGGAAAAACTGTAAATCATTTCTCAGTCTTATATTTACGTTTGATCACTGCTGTACTTTAGAAATGGAAATGTCTAGAGGGCTGTATTGTAAATTTAATTTTGTATTACTTGGTGCGTACAAAATGACAACAAAACCTTGTTTTTGTTTAGAAAACATGCAAATAGAAACGGATAAACGGGTCCACCCCCTTGGAATGGGGGTCGTTTGACTTCTTATGTTAGCCTGGGGAGGGGGAGACTCAGGTTTCAGCTTTCAAAAACCTCCAATGCAGCGATAAAGTTGATTCCTTCCCGCTATCATCGCAGCTCCAACCCCTTTACAGGAGAACAGAAGACCTCACCTGTTCATCCAGGCCAACTATTCCCTTTCAGAGACACTGACAGGTATGGGGCATTGCAGGCTAACAAAGAAGCCAAACCACCCCCATTCCAAAGGGGGGGACCCGTTCATCCGTTTCTATTTGCATGTTTTCTAAACTAAAACCAGGCTTTGTTGGGCTGCTGGATAAAACCTGGAACTAAACGCTATTTCTGACATTTGGAATTGAAAAATCTTCCTGGATGGAAGAGAAACGTCTTCAAACCTGGAAACAAAGTCCAGTGGATGGGTTATAATTTTCTCTTTTTGGCATTTCTGGATTCTACTCTGTGTTCATTATGTTGGCGTGCTGGTTAAGATTCTCAGTCCTCCAGGTCATAGTCGTTCCAAAAAACTTAAAATCAATCTACCGGACTTTGTTTCCAAGTTTGAAGACGTTCCTCTTCCATCCAGGAAGATTTTTCAATTCAAAGTGTTAAATTAAAGTGGAGGACTGATGTTTCTATTGGAGCCTGCCAGGATGATTCTGAAAGCTTTTTACAAAAATATCAGAGTAGATGTGAGCTTACAGCCCAGGAAACAACCACCACAACAACATGGAGAGCTACAGAACGGTCTGAGTCAACCAGGAGGAATACGAATGCAAGGAGGAAGAGCTGAGAACAGGTGAGAACAGGTGAGAACAGGTGAGTCTGAATGACTTAATGTGGAAAAACTGTGGAGGATCACAAGCAGAAGGAGCTAAAATAGATGGAAATCACTGAGCAGTAAAAAGCAAAACATGAAATCCCCAAAAAATCAAAAAACAAGATAGAAACCATTAAATTACAGAACAATATAAACTAAAAGTCATCATTAAAAACATCATTAAAAGAGAAATGAAAACATGTCCTTAAGTCAGATCAGCCTAAAATAGTTTTTGTTTTTTACCGTCACACTTTTCAGGAAACAAATTTTGAATGTTTAGAAAAACACCTCATGCCTGCTGTTATGCATGGTGGAGGAGCTGTAATGCTGTGGACTTGTTGCTATGCTAGAAAGACAAAGCAAACAAACAAATAAATAAACGAATAAATAAATAAATAAAAGAAATTGTCAAGAAAGAATAAATAAAAGAATAAATGATGAACAGTTTAGTTTGTGCCTTCAAGTCGTTGCCCATAGGAAGACGTTACCTGGATATAACCTAACGGAATATCTTCAGAACGGCTCCAAATGACACTAAACTCAGATGGGAGAGTAGAACATGATGGAATAACGGAAAATCAAGGACCAATGGAAAAAAAAAAACGGCGTTCCCCTTTAAGGTTTTGATGCAACTTGATGATAACTTTTGAAACGTTTTGCTTCTTTAACAAAGTTAGAAATTGATGATAATAACTTGACCACAAACCATTGGAGTATGATGCAACAAGTTTGAAAACCATGTAATACTTATTCATTGAGGTCAATAAAGTTATTCAGCCAGTAATTTATTTGTTAAGAATTAGCTTAGCTTCCTGATAGTTTTAACAGACTTTAGATTGTAAATGAAGGGATTCCTTTAGCAGGTTTGGTTGGTGAATCCAGGTCCTTAAGATGGATATTTATCAACTGGAAAAGCTTTACAGTATTATTGATTTCATTTTTCACTCTGAATTTAGTTTAAAGCCAAAATAAAATCTGATATTTTACATGACATTTTAGTGACAGCCTTAAAAAAGGATTCCTTATTCAGAAAATACATTTTCTTACTCACTTTCCTCTCTTAGAGATCTGTTCCGGTCAGCTTCTTCTCTCCTGTTTGTCTGATTGAAATATTCTTCCTCATGTTGTGTAGCTTCCTCCTCCTCGTCCTCCTTCACCACCCAGGAGCCGCGCAGTCGCTTGTTGCCACACTCTGCTAGCTGCCAAACAAGGAGACACGGATACGGCGCAGGGGTTGATGCAATAAAGATCAGGCCGCCTACAGAAAACCAAGCCATGAACATTCCTGTGTCCTTGGAAGCAGTAAAACCTTCCGCCAAGTGCAGTGAAAAGAGAGATGCTCCTGCCTTGACCTCCGGCCTGGGTCTACATGGGCTCCTCTTTCAGGCAGCAGGAGGAAACACGGTGTACTGACGCTTATCCAGAACTCCTGCTGTAAAATAAACAGCCACATAGTGAAAAAAAGAAAACCTATATTTTTTAAATGCAAGTTATTGAATGTGACTTGAAAGCAGAGAGTCCATGACTTTGGCCAAAGCTTTGGTTTTACCTTCTAGAAGCTTCTCTGGAATTTTCCTTTCTTCTAGAAATAAACGATGCAACTAATGGAAGTCCTTTTACTCACATTCTCCTTTCCAGCTTTGTCAAAAAAAAAATTATGAAAAGGGACTCAGATTAGAGTAACTGTCATTTTTAAGACCCGCTGAGCCTAAGCTCTGACTTTCTGTCTCAGCTTGATTCAGTATTAGCTCATAATATTTCTTTAAGTTGTCTTTGAAGAACTCTTCTTTTAGGCAAAGATCTGCTCTCCAATGCTCAGACGACTTCTGACTTTTCTGTGCTGCCAGGACCTGAATCACCTGACAAACTCGCCTCCAAGCTTTTCAGCAAACAGTGAGATCTTCACTGCTTCATGTCATTCAGGTTGAATCTGTCACTCCTTCTTTTGCAGACATCGTTCAGATTGTCTCCTCATTTCTGTATGATGGTGAGGATTCTCAGTCATCCAGGTCATAGTCATTCCAAAAAAGCTAAAAAACATGCAAATAGAAACGGATGAACGGGTCCACCCCTTTGGAATGGGGATCGTTAAAGGACACCCCCCTTTCAGAGACATAGACAGGTATGGGGCATTGCAGGCTAACAAAGAAGCCAAACGACCCCCATTCCAAAGGGGGGGACCCGTTCATCCGTTTCTATCTGCATGTTTTCTAAACTAAAACCAGGCTTTGTTGGGCCGCTGGATAAAACCTGGAACTAAACGCTATTTCTGACATTTAGAATGAAAAAGCTTCCTGGATGGAAGAGAAACGTCTTCAGACTTGGAAACAAAGTCCAGAGGATTGATTTTTAATTTTTTTGGAACTCGTTTCTGTAGAGTTGTAGTGTTAGTATAATAAGACATGTTTCTTAACTTCTACAAGGACTATATTTGTTTTTGTTTTTTTTTAGTTAAAATGTTTTCCCAGAAGCTATTCAGATCATTATCATATTGTTTTGGAGTAAACTGAGACAGATCGTTTTTTTTTTTTTTGACTTTCCATTTATCTATTGTGATGATCAGCTGCTGCTAAATGCTCCTAAAAAATAAAAGTTCTCACTCATCTCCTTCTTCCCGTCCCCAACTTTCACAGCCAAAAGGAACAGACCCTGTAATCCGATCTGAATGTTTCATGATGAGTCATAGATTAACGTCGCCACTCATTAAACTCCATACTGCTGACTTTTAAAGGTCTATCTTTGTACTAGAAAACATTCTAATAAACTATCTTTAGTTTTACAAGCAGTAACCAATCTAAAACCAACAGCACTAAATATACGACCTTAAAAGCGGGGCTGAATGTCAACACGTAGTCGTGGCATAGAGACAGAAAATCAGCAAAAAACTAAGCTCTGTCGGTAACTTTGACTTTCCTCGAGTTACCAAAGTTTAGGCGTCATCGAGCGCCCGCCGTTTACGAGGTGGCAGAAACCGTTTAATACTCTTAGACAGAAGTCTGTGTGCAGCTTATTGGACTAAAGTCAACATCGCAGCTGTTGTTTGTGAAAAGTGGCTAATTCTAACTTCTTCTTAATCATACAACACCAGGAATATTTGGAGCTTTAACTTAGAGTCAAACATGCTTAAAGCAAATGAACATGTGCATTTCAGTAAACAAGAATATATCTGAAAAGTTTATTTTATTAGCTCAAGTCAAAATGTGTCAACAATGGGTGGTGAGGTTGCTTGAGGACCCGGATGCAGAGACGAGTGAAGCACAGATGAGTTCTGACAGATTTAATTGAAGAACACAGGAAACAGAGGCAGCAATCCAGAAATTCAAATTAAAATGTTAAACAAACCAAAAACCATGGAGACATCAGGGGAAAACGAGCCTGAGGAGCCAGAGAGAGACGAGGTGAGAAGACAACGACAGCGACGACAAGGAAGCAGTGACTGCAGAGGTGGAGTATATAAGGGGAACAGAACAAAGGATGGACTGATGAGCTGAATATGGAGCAGATGTGGGTGGAACTGGCAAGAAGGAATCCAAGGGGAAATAAAACAAGCACCACCAGGGGGCAGCAGAGAGTCACTAAAGAATGCTTGAATATAATGGAAAATAAATTAAAGAACTTAACAGAACAACTGATAACAGAAAACTGAAAACCATGATAAAATGTGAAACTTATATATATATTAAAGAACATAATTTTGGTAAGTCTAAAGGTTTTAAGCCTGGGAAACCAATAAAATGATTTTACAGCTGTGAATAAATTTAAGTTAATCACTGATTAGTTAAACAGGTACTTTTCTGGTCAGTTAAACTATGATCCAGTTGAATCCATTTCAATTAATTAGAAAAAAACAAAAAACAAAAAAGAAAATCCACTGGACTTTGTTTCCAGTTTGAAGACGTTTCTCTTCCATCCAGGAAGATTTTTCAGTTCAAAATGTCAGAAATAGCGTTTAGTTCCAGGTTTTATCCAGCGCCCCAACAAAGCCTGGTTTTGGTTTAGAAAACATGCAAATACAAACGGATGAACGGGTCCCCCCCCTGTGGAATGGGGGTCGTTTGGCTTCTTTGTTAGCCTGCAATGCCCCATACCTGTCTATGACTCTGAAAGGGGGGTGTTAGAGGGAATAGGTGGTCTGGCTGAATAGGAAAGGTCTTCTGTTCTCCTGTAGAGGGGTTGGAGCTGCGATGATTGCGGGAAGGAATCAACTCTATTGCTGCATTGAAGGTTTTTGAAAGCCCCCCCTATGTTTAAGGTTACAGGCTAACAAAAGAAGTCAAACGACCCCCATTCCAAGGGGGTAGACCCGTTTATCCGTTTCTATTTGCATGTTTTCTAAACAAAAACAAGGTTTTGTTGTCATTTTGTACGCACCGAGTAAATACAAAATTAAATTTACAGTACAGCCCTCTAGACATTTCCATTTCTAAAGTACAGCAGTGATCAAACGTAAACATAAGATTGAGATATGATTTACAGTTTTTGCAACATTCAAAGATTTTATTTTACCCCATTTTAAACGTCAGTTCATCAGTGTGGAAGGTGGGGAAGAAGCTGCTGCAGAACCTGCTTTTCTTATAAAAGTAGTGAAATGACCTGTTTACAGATATATCTGAGTCAGATTGGATCGTCAGAAAATAAATGTGATAAATTTCAGCAAAGTTTGGTCAGACTTTGATTCTGTAAAACCTGTAAACTACTCTTAACCAAAATGAATGAGTGGCGGCAACTATTGCCACATATGGGAAACAATACAGAGGACCATTCAGGTGAAATGCACTTTGTTGGTGGGAGTATGCATTTATTTCCATGAGTATTGACATATGGAAGCTTTCAGCTAGGATTAGAAATGACTCAATCAGACACAGCAGCTGGCACACAGACTGCCAATATGCATGGGAGCATAAAATAAGGAGGACTGAATATTGAACTAACAACCTCTCTCCTTTGACACTTTGAATATTGTTGACATTTCAATCTGTAAAACTCTTTGTCTTTAGCAATCATGCATCTTTTTAAAGATTAACCTCTGATAATACACAACGCCGAACTCCGTTTGTATGGAACTCCAGCAGAGCTTCCATTTAACACAAAATGTAGAAAAAGGTTTGAAAACCTGAAATGTGCCTCATCTGCTCCTCCACTTCCTGATCTATTGCCAAAAACCTGACATGATTAGTAAAATAAGCACAAACCTTTGCTCCATAAATCACTGATGAATTGAACCATTAAGCCTAATAAAAAGCCTCTCTCTGTCTTCATCATGTTCCACAACTCATTAAATATTGAAGCAAACAAACCAGTGGTTGAATAAATAACCATCTCAGCATAAATAACTTATGTGGATCCATTTGATAAATATATGTTATCTTTAAATTAAATAAAATACATTATGTGGTATGACTTCAAGGCTTAAAGAGAGTTTTTAAAATTTACACGAGCTTGTTGCATTTTTGAGCTATGTTTAATTAATAACATTATAAATAGTTTGGTTTCTGACTATAAGTAAGAACGGTGCCTTTCCTTTATCCTTTTGTCCCATTAGAACTATTGTTGCACCGATGCCCGATACCTGGCTGCGAAGTATCGGCCGATACCATCTGTTTGAAATTGATGTGTGTGTATAAATGAAGAACTGCATGAAAATAACTAAAACAAAGTGAATCCAGTAGAACTTTTTATTGCCTACCTGGAATGGGTGACAATAGTTGAAGAAACCTTTGTCTCTCAAAATGGTATCGGTTCCTTCAATTACAGCTGACATAATTCTGCACTTTTTGGATCTGTTTAAGTTTTCTTGGTGGGTTTTCAGTTACAGTTTAATTCATGTCTTTCTGTGTTTTCTAGTTTATTGGTTTCATTTCCATTTTGTGTCATTCTAGTTGTTTTCTGGTTGTAAAAGAGTTCTGATGTATTTCTTGTTTACTCTCTGCTGCCCCCTTGTGTCCGTCTCAGCTCCCTTCTAGATCATTCTGTCTACATCTGCTCCCAATCAGTTGATTACTCCATTCTTTGTTCAGTGCTGGATTCTCTTCAGTCCTTCCTTTATCCTTGTGTTCCCCTTCATTCTGGGTCCTGCGTTTCTTGTTCAGTTATTTTTGGATTTATGCTTCTGTTTCCTCCACCAAGATACTGTATCTGCGCTTGAATCCTCTAAAAACATCCACACAATGAGACAACAGCCTAAAGTCTTGTGGGATTTTTCCTCTACCAGGTTTATACAGTTAAAGGCTTTAACCATGATACTTTGTAAAATCCTTCAGGTTCACTCTGACTGGATGGAAAACATTTGCATGCATCCACTTTCAAGTCTCGGTACATGTTCAGAGTTTGATTTAGGCCTGAAGTTTAACTAAAGGGTCTTCCAGCATGGTCTTAAAGACTGGCATCCCCACAGCAGGATGCTGTTAACGTCATGTTACAACGTTATGATTTTAGATTATTGTACGTGCTTCTTTTGTTCTTAGCTAATCTTAGCATCTTCATCCACATATATGACTTGTAGCATTCTAATAATGGGACATCAATGGCCTTATTTCAACAATTGCTTTTTTCTTGCCAGATTTCACATGTATGGAGTATAATAGTTGATACGCGCCTTTGTGTCAAATTGTTAGAACCCATCGTTTGATGGTAGAGTAACTATCACAGAAATAATTTGAATCAGACAAAAGTTGAAGATTGTATGAAAATATACAAATCAAATTCAGATATTCCTTTGAACATTTTTTTTCTTTTTTCTTTTTTTTGACAGAATGATTTAATTAACCCAACATTTTTGTCTACATGTATGGGTCTTTAGATTCCACCACATGTAGTGGAGATCTCTGCAGCATCTCCAAAGTTACCTTCCCAGCACTGATTTATTCAGTTATTTAATTGAATATATTCTTCATACTATAAGTGGTTGAAATGCAAAAGAATCAGTGAAATATACACGCACCGACCACTTCATTAGGTACACCTGTCCAACTGCTCGTTAACACTTAATTTCTAAGCAGCCAATCACATGGCGGCAACTCAGTGCATTTAGGCATGTAGACATGGTCAAGACAATCTCCTGCAGTTCAAAGCGAGCATCAGTATGGGAAAGAAAGGTGATTTGAGTGACTTTGAACGTGGCATGATTGTTGGTGCCAGAAGGGCTGGTCTGAGGATTTCAGAAACTGCTGATCTACTGGGATTTTCACGCACAACCATCTCTAGGGTTTACAGAGAATGGTCCGAAAAAGAAAAAACATCCAGTGAGCGGCAGTTCTGTGGGCGGAAATGCCTTGTTGATGCCAGAGGTCAGAGGAGAATGGCCAGACTGGTTGGAGCTGATAGAAGGGCAACAGTGACTCAAATAACCACCCGTTACAACCAAGGTGAGCAGAAGAGCATCTCTGAACGCACAGTACGTCGAACTTTGAGGCAGATGGGCTACAGCAGCAGAAGACCACACCGGGTGCCACTCCTTTCTGCTAAGAACAGGAAACTGAGGCTACAATTTGCACAAGCTCATCGAAATTGGACAATAGAAGATTGGAAAAACGTTGCTGGTCTGATGAGTCTCGATTTCTGCTGCGACATTCGGATGGTAGGGTCAGAATTTGGCGTCTACAACATGAAAGCATGGATCCATCCTGCCTTGTATCAACGGTTCAGGCTGGTGGTGGTGGTGTCATGGTGTGGGGAATATTTTCTTGGCACTCTTTGGGCCCCTTGGTACCAATTAGGCATCGTTGCAACGCCACAGCCTACCTGAGTATTGTTGCTGACCATGTCCATCCCTTTATGACCACAATGTACCCAACTTCTGATGGCTACTTTCAGCAGGATAATGCGCCATGTCATAAAGCTGGAATCATCTTCTCAGACTGGTTTCTTGAACATGACAATGAGTTCACTGTACTCAAATGGCCTCCACAGTCACCAGATCTCAATCCAATAGAGCATCTTTGGGATGTGGTGGAACGGGAGATTAGCATCATGGATGTGCAGCCGACAAATCTGCGGCAACTGTGTGATGCCATCATGTCAATATGGACCAAACTCCCTGAGGAATGCTTCCAGCACCTTGTTGAATCTATGCCACCATTAATTGAGGCAGTTCTGAAGGCAAAAGGGGGTCCAACCCGTTACTAGCATGGGGTACCTAATAAAGTGGCCGGTGAGTGAAGAGGTATCTTCTCATGCTTCTCAAACTGGTTTTTAATATAATACAATGTAACTTAGTTTCACGACTTTCCTCTATGAATATGTAAAGAAATGCATCCAACTTACAGCAAATTTAATACTTTTTAAAATTCAACAGTATTAAATCCAGTTTCCTGGACGGAGTTGCCTTTTACAGTTGCCTTTTGTATCTATGCTTCTTTTTCTATGTCTGCTTCTGTCTCCTTGAACCCCAGTGGGCCTCAGCAGATGGCCGCTCACACTGAGGCTGGTTCTGCTGGAGGTTTCTTCCTGTTCAAAGGGAGTTTTTCCTCTCCACTGTCGCTACAAGCATGCTTAGTGTGAGGGATTGCTGAAGAGTCAATGAGTCGATGCAATCAGCTGGTTTTCCTTATATAGAAAACTTTGAATCAATCTGACTGGATGATCTGGTGAACTGGAAAGTGACCTGAGATGACATGATGTGAATTGGAGCTATAGAAATAAACTGAATAGAATTGAAAGGATGAAGAGGCTCCACATCATGTTGCTGCAAAGTTTAGCCCTGAAATATTTTTTTCAGATTTAATTTCTAAACTGAAAAGCCGCTGATATACAACTTTTTTTCTTTTTTTTTTACTGTACCATGAATTGTAGTTTGAGCCAAAGGAGCTTATTGAATTGGACTGTCTGATGGTTCATACATTAATTGTGTTCAAAAGTTGACCTGACTGAGCTGCCTCTGGCTCTTATGTCCACATGAATGATGGTGACAGTGAGAGCATGTGCGCGAAGCAGGCGGCCATACTTCAGCTGCAGTAGAATTTCAGCCAGATCATCCCCCCCTCCCTCCATCAGCTGTGATTACTTTAGTAAAACAGTTCTGCGTCGCAGAGAACCAATTTTGCTAATGCACAGCCTCCACGCACACGCCCAGCATGGTTATTGATGAGGTAAATGGGGAGGGGGGCAACAAGGGGCACATATACTGCTGGGAAATTGAGAGAAAGAGAGAAGGGGATGGAGGGAGTGAGACAGAAGTTGGATGTGGACAAAGACAGGGACAGAGACAGAAGAAGAGAGAAGGGATGAAGTGAAGGAAGGACGGAAAGAGGGCGGAAGGGGCTCGAACAAAAAATGGACATCAGGCATGAAAGCTGTGCTCTGAAACGATTACGGGACGTCCAGTTAAAGAGGCAATAAAGACGAAGACACAGAGAGAGACAAGCGAGGAGAGAGGATGCAGCACAGAATACTAACATGGCGTCTTTCCAGTGTGGAGGATGAACTATCCTAAATCTTCAAACACAGGGTTAGACGGGAAAGAAATATGTATAAAGAAACAGAAGTAAGAAGTTCAGATGATGTCTTTAGCTTCTGTTCTCTGGTGTCGACGGCTAACGGGAGATATTAAGCAGGAAAGACAGGGTGCGGGTCAGAAGACGCTCCAACGATGGGAAGCCAAGTAAAAAAATCAAATTCCTGCCACTTTGGTTGGATCTAGGATGGTTTGGATGCAATTTCTACAAAGGTGTCTTCTTGACAATCATAGCTTTGGAGAGAAAAGGAAGACTGTTGGTCTGTGTTGACTTTGGGACCAAATGAAAACATCTGGAAGGACAACCAACCATTTCAGCCTTCTGGTGTGCCGCTTACGGAGCAGCACCACATTTCATCATTTCTACAGTTTCTGTCAGGATTTGTTATGAATCCATTTGAATGGTCGTCAGTTTGAACAGATGATTATGGACGAGGACAATGGCAGTTATGAAAACAGAGGGAGATTATATTTACTCTACAAGCTCTGTAGAGTTGTGCATCCGTACAACTCCGTCTACAGAAATAGAATAGGGCAACAGCAATGATTATTATCCAATGTTTTCCACATCTGCCTACAGCAACTTTTCTTCATTGCTGTTTTTTAACATGGAGCATTTTTTAAAGAACTGATTCTTACCAGGAATTTGTCATCAGAGAATCTGTATCTGTAAAACTTTTCCTCGAGGTAAACCTCTCTGGACCAAGATCTTAGTATAGAAACTTTCATATTTAAAGAAAAGAGGCTTCCTGTACCGACAGCAACTTTGGTCAAACTTGGGATTCCTGATGTCTTCTTGTCATTAAAATACATTTTTCACAAAGTTTTGGATCTTTACCAGTAAACTATTCAGATTTCTGTTACGTCTCTTGCAGGATTTTCTGAAGTCTGTGGATCCGAGTTGGAAAGCTGTTTTTATTTCATATTATTTCTGAGATTTCTACATCTGCCAGAGACTGCTCTGTATCATCAAATGGATGCTGGACATCCACTTGATGATACATCTCCTTTTAACCAGAAATATGCCTTTTGATCACCTGCACCGTCTCATTATAGTGTAAGGATTTTATTTTGAAATCCCTTTATAATTGGGTAAAATACGTCCTCACTTTGAATTAAACATCTACAACCAGGCCGGGATTGTTTGCAGGATGGGACTCAGCTGCTTTAAGTCATGGAAATATGACAGCACAGGTCACAAAGGTAAGACACGCATCTACAGCCTAACAGAATATTGCTTTCCTTTCCCAACTCCAGCTGCATATGTTTCATTCAACAGTGAAACATGTTAAATGCTGAGTCAGCAGGTTGGCCATTTTGCCCAGAGTGTGTCCTCTTATGTGCGTATACATTGACATTGAGGCGGACAAGCTAGGGATGATGGGAAATTAGGTGAAAGAGGACAGGGTGTGAATGGGCGAGAGGAAAGTGTTTGAAAAGTTGTAGGTGCTGAGGTTTATTTTCCCCGTTACAGATTGAATCTGTTTTTTTCTTTTCCAGTAACATTTACCTCTTTCACATCAAGACATACACTCACCGGCCACTTTATTAGGTACCCCATGCTAGTAACGGGTTGGACCCCCTTATGCCTTCAGAACTGCCTCAATTCTTGGTGGCATAGATTCAACAAGGTGCTGGAAGCATTCCTCAGGGAGTTTGGTCCATATTGACATGATGGCATCACACAGTTGCCGCAGATTTGTCGGCTGCACATCCATGATGCGAATCTCCCGTTCCGCCACATCCCAAAGATGCTCTATTGGATTGAGATCTGGTGACTGTGGAGGCCATTTGAGTACAGTGAACTCATTGTCATGTTCAAGAAACCAGTCTGAGATGATTCCAGCTTTATGACATGGCGCATTATCCTGCTGAAAGTAGCCATCAGAAGTTGGGTACATTGTGGTCATAAAGGGATGGACATGGTCAGCAACAATACTCAGGTAGGCTGTGGCGTTGCAACGATGCTCAATTGGTACCAAGGGGCCCAAAGAGTGCCAAGAAAATATTCCCCACACCATGACACCACCACCACCAGCCTGAACCGTTGATACAAGGCAGGATGGATCCATGCTTTCATGTTGTAGACGCCAAATTCTGACCCTACCATCCGAATGTCGCAGCAGAAATCGAGACTCATCAGACCAGGCAACGTTTTTTCCAATCTTCTATTGTCCAATTTCCATGAGCTTGTGCAAATTGTAGCCTCAGTTTCCTGTTCTTAGCTGAAAGGAGTGGCACCCGGTGTGGTCTTCTGCTGCTGTAGCCCATCTGCCTCAAAGTTCCACGTACTGTGCGTTCAGAGATGCTCTTCTGCCCACCTTGGTGGTAACGGGTGGTTATTTGAGTCACTGTTGCCCTTCTATCAGCTCCAACCAGTCTGGCCATTCTCCTCTGACCTCTGGCATCAACAAGGCATTTCCGCCCACAGAACTGCCGATCACTGGATGTTTTTTCTTTTTCGGACCATTCTCTGTAAACCCTAGAGATGGTTGTGCGTGAAAATCCCAGTAGATCAGCAGTTTCTGAAATACTCAGACCAGCCCTTCTGGCACCAACAATCATGCCACGTTCAAAGTCACTCAAATCACCTTTCTTCCCCATACTGATGCTTGCTTTGAACTGCAGGAGATTGTCTTGACCATGTCTACATGCCTAAATGCACTGAGTTGCCGCCATGTGATTGGCTGCTTAGAAATTAAGTGTTAACGAGCAGTTGGACAGGTGTACCTAATAAAGTGGCCGGTGAGTGTATTTTCAAAGGCAAACAAAAACAACCAGTAAATAAAACTGAAGAAATTCTGTATTTAATGGATGATTTTATTAGATGAATAGTAAAAGAATTCTGAATTAACTGGTTAAGATTCTCAGTTATCCAGATCATTACAAAAACATTAAAAACTGGACTTTGTTTCCAAGTTTGAAGACGTTTCTCTTCCATCCAGGAAGCTTTTTCAATTCAAAATGTCAGAAATATTGTTGAATTCCAGGTTTTATAGAGTGGACGAAAACAAGTGGACTAAAACTTGTTTTGGCTTAAAAAACATGCAAATTCACCCTGACCATTTTGTGTCATTCTAGTAGTTTTCTATCTATATTTTAGCAGTGTTGTATTTTTTGAGTTGACTCTCTGCTGCCCCTTTGTGCCAGTCACCTATCCCTTAGCTCCCTTCTAGTTGCTTCCATTCACACCTGCTCCCTATCACCTGATCAGCTCAGTCTTTGTTCGGTCTCCCATATATTCTGTACATTTTCTGTGCCTTTCCTAATTGCTGGATTATCTTATTGCTTTGTTCCTCGTGTGTGTTTCCTCCTGGCATCTCCCGGTTTGGTTTCATTTGTGTTTCTCTTTTCATCTAAATTAAATCTGCAAGAACTAATCTCATCCTCCTCATCTCTGCATTTGGGTCCTAAACCTGGCCCTCATTAAACAGCTGTCACCGACCTGTAAAACCTAGAAATTTCATATATTCTAAAGACAAGAAATCCACTAGAGATCTCAAAAAGAAATGTGCCCGGACTAAAATAAAAAAAAAACAAAAAAAAAAAAAAAAAAAAAAAACAAGGTCTTTAACATCAATGTTACTTTGGAGGGTTACAAAGCTCAAAAATGAAAATCATTATCCACAAATTAAGAATAAAACGTTCAGTGGAAAGGAGCTAGAAATAGTTTAATCAAGAAGTAGTCTAGATAGTCTTCCAATATCCAAAATTCAGCCAAAGTTTTCTACATCTGGCTAAAAACAGTTTTTTGTTTAATATCAAACTGATGTGAGGTTCAGCTCATGTAGCTTCATATATAAACACAATCTGCCTTTATTCTGCTGATAAGCTTAATTAACTCTGACCAAAGTCAGAAGGATAAAACTAAGCATGATTTGATTCAAATGCAGTCTGATAAGAGCGAGGTCAACTTAATTTTTAACAATAACCGTATTTAATCATCATGTTGTCCAGTAAAAATCTAAGGTTAGCTTGCTAGCTAAACACAACTGCACCAAAATTATTCAGTCATCTGCAAACTTCGCTTTAAACTAGCGTTGCTCTGATGCCATTTTTTGGCCCATATATCGATACCCGGTACCTGGCAGTGAAGTATCGGCCAATACCATCTGTTTGAAATGAATGTGTGTGTATCTATGAAGAACTGCAGACTAGTTGGATGTAGAATAATCGCCATCATTGCTTCATGTCAAGCTGCTGCCTACCTTTGTGAAGCAGGAAAAAGACTAAAACAAAGTGAATCCAGTCAAACGTTTTATTGCCTACCTGGAATGGGTGACAATAGTTGAAGAAACTTTTGGCTCTCAAAATGGTATCAGTGCTCTATTGGTTGGTACTCGCCGATACCGATGCCACCATTTCAGGGCTGGATCGGGGCCCCGCCTGATACTGATATCGGTATCGGTGCAACACTAGTTTAAAACAATGCCCTTATTTTCCAACATGTTCCTTCTTACTGTAGATTAACTAGTCGTATGTATAAGGAGCTAACATTAGAGGGATGGCAGGTAGGTCTCCCAACCAAGCAATGCGACATTTAAAGGTGAATTTTAAAGGTGATTTTTAAAGATAAATAATCTAAAAATCAGTAGAAACATGCAAAAAGCTGGTAAGGAATCGTAAGAAACTGTATATCTGTAATGTCCTGGTGAAGATTCTCAGTAATCCAGGTCAGAGTCATTCTAAAAAAAAAAAAAACAATCCACTGGACTTTGTTTCCAAGTTTGAAGACGTTTCTCTTCCCATCCAGGAAGCTTTTTCAATTCAAAATGTCAGAAATAGCGCTGAGTTTCCGGGCTTATAGAGTGGACCAAACAAAGGCCTCAATGACTCTCCATTTCTAAGGGGTGGACAGATTTGCATGGTTTCTAGCCATATTAAGGATTTGCTTGGCCAACCTGGGACTCAAACCCTACTTCAGGCATTTAAAATGAAAAAAGCTTCCTGCATGGGAAGCGAAACGTCTTCAAATTTGAAAACAAAGTCCAATGAATTGTTGTTGCTTTTTTTTTTACTTGTTTTTTTTTTTTTTTTTTTTTTACTTTTGTGGAATATCTGTTTTGTCAGTAGGACAAATGTCTCATTAATTATTCAGAAAGATGGAAATAATTTGGCATATTTGCACTGTAAATTAAAGAAAAAAAAATATATTTTTAATAATAATACTTGAACAATCTGAACCTTTATTCTTAAATTTAGCAAGCTTTTTTTTATTGTCTTTTGACTTTATAAATAATAATAGAAATTCTCTTATTCTAAAGACTGAGGCTAAACGCCACATGGCTACATCATTAGTTAAACTTTTACATTTTCTTTAGTCCAACTTTTTTGTAACATTCTTTTATGTTTCTGCATTTTCTATTTTATCTATTTATTTCCTTACTTGCTTTGATTCCTTTTTTATTTTCCTATTTTTTAATCATGTAAAGCACTTTGCATTATCTTTGTACTGAATTGTGCTATACAAATAAATCTGCCTTGCCTTGCCTTGCCTTACATTACAAATTAGACATTTGTTTATTCCTTTATGTAGAAGGCTATATTTATTTGCTTCCAAAGCTCCTGTTCATAGTTGGTTGACGATTAAAGAATAAAATAGAGCCAAACATCAAAATTGGCAAAAACAAACCAACATGCATCTTCATTTAGAGTTATTGCACAGTGGTTCCCCCTTTCATTATAAAATAGCTATTTAGTCATATTAGAATAGTGTTATATTTCCAAATCCATTTATATCAAATAACATGCAATAAATATTTTCTTGTGACATCTTAAAACTTTACTGCATCAGACTTTAATGACACTTATTATGAAATGTGATATTTGACTGTTTTTTACTGTGGAAGCAACAATAAAATTAGGATGTTTTATACCAGGAAGGAGGCTTTTTCAACATCTTTAGATCTTTCTGACCCTAAATTCATAGATTTTTTTTATTTGTAGGCAACAGAGATGTGCTGGCCAGCCCAGGCTCCTATTTCTTCCTATCTAACAGTGCAGGTCAAGGTGATGAGTGGCTGAAGAGCCTAAACAAGGGAGTCTGGATCCCTTTTACAGGTGAGAACTCAACACACCAAATGGTTCATGTGTTTATAAGTTTAATATAGTGCTGCTTGACTATCTTGCCATAAACTTAACAGAAACGGTTTAAACTCCTGAACATTTTGCTAAGTCAATGAGTTCATAGTTTCTTAATCTGCAGAGGTAGTAAATAATAACCTCTAGATGTAGAGAACTCAAGTAGATTCCCAGATTTTAAAGAAGGCGGACTTTAGGACTTATTTTAACGGTGGGTTTTCTCCCTTTGTTTCAGGAGTCTTTGGGCAACGTCTGGAGGAGACAGTGCTGTACGAGCGTCGGTATGGGATGCGCTTGGTTCCTCTGGTGGTGGAGCAGTGTGTCACCTTTATCCGTGAACGGGGTCTGCACGAGGTGGGCTTGTTTCGCCAGCCTGGACGCACCAGTCTGGTGAAAGAGCTGCAGGAGGCTTTTGATTCTGGTGAAAGGCCATCCTTCGACAGGTACAGCCTCTTCTGTGTTTCCACTACAGCTGTCACCTTACATCCAGTTAAAGAGTCTGGTCTGTTGTTTTAATTGCTTGCAGCAACACAGACGTCCACACAGTAGCATCAGTGCTGAAGCTCTACCTCAGGCAGCTACCAGAACCTCTGGTTCCTTACAGCCATTACCAGGACTTCCTGCTCTGCGGTCAGAAGCTGTTAAGTGACCGTACAGTGGTAATCACTGCTCCGTTCACCACAACACAAAGACTGATATAAAACACCTCCAGGAGGAAAAACACACCACTAGCAGTTGCAAACAATGCAGCTTTGATTTGCACATATTTAAAATGTTTCCTTCTACATGTTTTATATCTTATATCCAATTTTGTTGCTTGCCTCAGGGTCTGGAGGAGCTGAGGAATCATCTTCACGAGTTACCTGTAGCAAACTTCAACCTTCTCGACTTTATCTGCCAGTATGACCCGTCTGAATTCATTCTTTTTTTAGATTTTTGGTGATTAAATCCAGCAAGACTTTTAAAGTTGGGGCTAAATTCTATGTTTATGCAGCTTATGAGTAATAAATGTTTGTGTTCAGGTTTTTAAATGAGGTTCAGAGCTGCTCCAGCAGTAACAAGATGAACGTTCAGAATTTGGCAACTGTGTTCGGGCCAAATATCCTTCGAGTCAAAGCTGAAGACCCGCAAAGCATCATGGGAGGTAAACTGCTTCAGTTTACTTTCTTGTTTTGTAATTATGATTTATCAAAAATATACTGCATGATACCATTATATTCCTTATTCAGAAGGTTTAATGCTCTAGAAACTTTGTTTTAATGCTGAATTGAAAGCATTATTTTGTTTGGCAAACATTTGAAAATAAGAATCTTAGGAAAAGAAATGAATCAGTTAATTTTAAGAGCTGTTTATCACACAGCAAACGCTTCATCTCATAGACAATCTGTTGGGTCATCTTGTAATAGCAATTAGCCCAAACCCTCTCCTTGTCAGGTTTGGTGGAGGTTTTTAGAGGACCAAATGCAGAAGATGATTTGGGTTCTTGCAGATTTCATGAGTGGTGGCAACAGAAGCATAAATCCAGAAATAACTCATTAAGGAAAACAGGAACCTGAGCAAAGGGAAACACTTAGGTTAGAGAAGGAATGAAGAGAACCCAGCACAGAGTAACTGCAGAGGAGTATAAATGCCAAACAGAACAAAGAGTGGAGTAATCAACCGATTGGGAGCAGGTGTGGACAGAAAGAACTAGAAGGGAGCTAGGAGAAGGAGACTGACACAAGGGGGCAGCAGAGTGTAAACAAGAAATACACAAGAACTCGAATACAACCAGAAAACAACTAGAATGACACAAAATGGAAATGAAACCAATGACCTAGAAAACACAGAAAGACATGAATTAGACTGTAACTGAAAACTCAAAAAGGAAACTAAAAAAGAACCAAAAAGTGCTGAATCATGACATTCATCTTTATCAGCTTTAGCCCAACAAAGACGAGTTAAAATGCAAGTTGTATATGGACTCCTCTAGCCATAACGCGGCTTGCCATGTCTTAATAAACATCTGACATTGAACAGGTGATATATAGGTTCCTATGTGAAGGTTAGATACGTTTTCCAAGGTTTCATGACGATGCGACGATTGTCTGTGGAACCAAACAGTGGTTTTTTTTTTGGCTGTGACTTTTATTCACCGACTGTTTCTATATATATTGAAATATTTTAACAGAAATGATCCTGTTTACCCACCAAAACTATACTGATGTGAGTACAACGGAGTGTTAGGGCCAGGCTAGAGATTTTTTTTTTATTCCAGAATATTGTCATAACATTATGAGAGTAAAGTCATAAAATTACGAAAACAAAGTCGTAACATGAAGAGAATGAAGTCATCACACAACAACCTGTTTCATAAAGAAAGCTTGGAGCTCCGCCCAGCAGATGACGGCCGACCAGCTCCACCAATCAATCCAATTCAATTCTATTCAGTTTATTTCTATAGCTCCAATTCACATCATGTCATCTCAGGTCACTTTCCAGTTCACCAGATCATCCAGTCAGATTGATTCAAAGTTTTCTATCTAAGGAAAACCAGCTGATTGCATCGACTCATTGACTCTTCAGCAATCCCTCACACTAAGCATGCTTGTAGCGACAGTGGAGAGGAAAAACTCCAGCAGAACCAGGCTCAGTGTGAGCGGCCATCTGCTGAGGCCCACTGGGGTTCAAGGAGACAGAAGCAGACATAGAAAAAGAAGCATAGATACTAAAGGCAACTGTCAACCAGCTCCACAGGCGGCCCCGTCCAGGAAACACACAGCCAGGCAGACGAGCTCCGAGCCAGCTCCCATGTCAGAGGATGAAGAGAGCACATCCAGTTAGTCACAGTCAGAGAAACAGGACTACACTGGAAAACAGGCCAAGCTCCAACATCTAGAAACAAAGGTGTTGATGGCAGCAGCACAGCTGATATTTCTCTCCAGGATGGAGTCACAGCCAAACAGGAACAGACCAGATGAAGCTACTATGAGAAAAAGCAGAGAGAGCAGAACGTTAGAGATTGAACTAACAGATTCTGCAGAGTGGGAGAATAGAGATAGAATGAAGCAGAGAGACCAGAACATGGACTCAGCAACCAGAGTCCACTTTGACCTCCTGCCCAGTTTGATGCTGCTGCTAAAACATTTACAGATGTGTCAAACTGATGCCAAAGTAGAACTTCACATGATGCTCCACATTCCTCATTTTAGGGAAGAAAGGGTTTCTTGGAAGAGTTGTCATAAAATACAACTTCATTCTGTTAATTTATGACTTTATTCTCGAATTGAAAAAAAATCTCTAGCCTGGCCCTAATACTCTGTCGTATGTAAGAGTAGCAGTACATTTTTTTTTACTCATTTAAAGGTAGAAATCACAAGAAATTAATACAAATTTCTGTACTGAATAAATGTTGGATCTGATTAAATGTTAGAAAATGATAGAGTAAGGTAGAATATTTGCAAGTTCTGGTATTTTAAAGACTAATATACAAAAAATATGACAAAATTATTTTTAAATAGCAAATCCATGCAGAAAAGCAGCAACACTTTTTCAGATCTTTTTTGTCCAACGTTAAACTTATGAAAGCAATCCTCACAGTGAGAGTTATATATAAATTGGGTCAGGATAGAGAATTTCCATGGCAGTACTTCTTACACTGTATTTATTCAACTGTGTTTGTCTCCAAGGTGCAAAACTGGTCAAGGTGATCATGTTAGAGCTGATCAAAGAACATGAATCACTGTTTGCCAAGTTTCTTCCTTCTGTCGCCGCTCAACCTTTTGGAAGTTCACATGCATCCCCTTTGAGGCAGCCTCATCTCCAGCCAATGCCCTGCCTTCGTCAGCTGTCTTTGCCTCTTATTGCAGACCACTCTAGTGAGTCAGGACATGCAGCCGAGCACGCAGACCACCCCAGGTAAACTAGAGGTTCTAGAAATGCATGGTCAGTTGTGCTAGAGGGATGAAAAGTGGCTAAATATAGCGACTAAAGCGCTAAGTTGGCAACACTGCTCTTTGCATGGTTTGTTTTCAAATGGTTTGCTGCTGTCTGTCTGGACCTTTCTGAACATGTGCAGCAAATGGACTGATCCAATATGGTGGACACTGAAGGGGGGGGGGGGGGGGGGGAGGAGCAGTGAGAAACAAGAGCCCTGATTGGATAACACACCAAAATATGCCACTTCCAGTGAGGCCACATCTCTTAGGGAAACTATGGAGCAGTGGAGGGTCATGATGTTTGTAATTAACTCTTGCAGTGGCTTCTGGGTTTACAGTAGCAGCCATTCAAAATGGCCTTTCCCATTCAAACACCAGACCAATGGCAGCCCACTTCCCTCCAACTCCCTGTGAAATCCCCTCCAACTTCAGCCACGGCAGCGGCTGAAGTTGCATGTTTTTTTTACTCTGACTCCACCCTTTCACTGAATTAACGAGTCTGACCAGGAGATGGCGCTTCTCTTTAGATCTTAATGTCCACAAATCATGACAGAAAGAATGTTATAGTATAAAGAAGTTTAAAAAGGAATTGTAGGGGACCAGCCAATGACCAGCAAAGGACAAGCCAAGGACCAGCCAATGACCAGCAAAGGACAAGCCAAGGACCAGCCAATGACCAGCAAAGGACAAGCCAGGGACTAACCAATGACCAGCAAAGGACTAGCCAAGGACCAGCCAAGGACCAGCAAAGGACTAGCCAATGACCAGGAAAGGACTAGCCAAGGACCAGCCGAGGACCAGCAAAGGACTAGCCAATGACCAGCAAAGGACTAGCCAAGGACCAGCCGAGGACCAGCAAAGGACTAGCAAGGACCAGCAAAGGACTAGCCAAGGACCAGCTGAAGACCAGCAAAGAACTAGCCAAGGACCAGCAAAGGACTAGCCAAGGACCAGCAAAGGACTAGCCAAGGACCAGAGAAGGACTAGCCAAGGACCAGCAAAGGACTAGCCTAGGACCAGCAAAGGACTAGCCAAGGACCAGCAAAGGACAAGCCAGGGACCAGCAAAGGACTAGCCAAGGACCAGCAAAGGACTAGCCAAGGTCCAGCCGAGGACCAGCAAAGGACTAGCCAATGACCAGCAAAGGACTAGCCTAGGACCAGCAAAGGACTAGCCAAGGACCAGCAAAGGACTAGCCAAGGACCAGCCGAGGACCAGCAAAGGACTAGCCAATGACCAGCAAAGGACTAGCCAAGGACCAGCCTAGGACCAGCAAAGGACTAGCCAATGACCAGGAAAGGACTAGCCAAGGACCAGCCGAGGACCAGCAAAGGACTAGCCAATGACCAGCAAAGGACTAGCCAAGGACCAGCCGAGGACCAGCAAAGGACTAGCAAGGACCAGCAAAGGTCTAGCCAAGGACCAGCTGAAGACCAGCAAAGAACTAGCCAAGGACCAGCAAAGGACTAGCCAAGGACCAGCTGAAGACCAGCAAAGAACTAGCCAAGGACCAGCAAAGGACTAGCCAAGGACCAGCAAAGGACTAGCCAAGGACCAGAGAAGGACTAGCCAAGGACCAGCAAAGGACTAGCCTAGGACCAGCAAAGGACTAGCCAAGGACCAGCAAAGGACAAGCCAGGGACTAGCCAATGACCAGCAAAGGACTAGCCAAGGACCAGCCGAGGACCAGCAAAGGACTAGCAAGGACCAGCTGAAGACCAGCAAAGAACTAGCCTAGGACCCGCAAAGGACTAGCCAAGGACCAGCAAAGGACAAGCCAAGGACCAGCCAATGATCAGCAAAGGACAAGCCAGGGACTAGCCAAGGACCAGCAAAGGACAAGCCAGGGACTAACCAATGACCAGCAAAGGACTAGCCAAGGACCAGCCGAGGACCAGCAAAGGACTAGCCAATGACCACCAAAGGACTAGCCAAGGACCAGCCGAGGACCAGCAAAGGACTAGCAAGGACCAGCAAAGGACTAGCCAAGGACCAGCTGAAGACCAGCAAAGAACTAGCCAAGGACCAGGAAAGGACTAGCCAAGGACCAGCTGAAGACCAGCAAAGAACTAGCCAAGGACCAGCAAAGGACTAGCCAAGGACCAGCAAAGGACTAGCCAAGGACCAGCAAAGGACTAGCCAAGGACCAGCAAAGGACTAGCCTAGGACCAGCAAAGGACTAGCCAAGGACCAGCAAAGAACTAGCCAAGGACCAGCAAAGGACTAGCCAAGGACCAGCAAAGGACTAGCCAAGGACCAGCAAAGGACTAGCCAAGGACCAGCAAAGGACTAGCCTAGGACCAGCAAAGGACTAGCCAAGGACCAGCAAAGGACTAGCCAAGGACCAGCAAAGGACAAGCAAGGGACTAGCCAATGACCAGCAAAGGACTAGCCAAGGACCAGCCGAGGACCAGCAAAGGACTAGCAAGGACCAGCTGAAGACCAACAAAGAACTAGCCTAGGACCCGCAAAGGACTAGCCAAGGACCAGCCAAGGACAAGCCAGGGACCAGCAAAGGACCAGCAAAGGACAAGCCAAGGACCAGCCGAGGACTAGCCAAGGACCAGCAAAGGACAAGCCAGGGACCAGCCAAGGACCAGCAAAGGACAAGCCAGGGACCAGCAATGGACAAGCCAGGGACCAGCCAAGGACCAGCAAAGGACAAGCCAGGGACCAGCAAAGGACAAGCCAGGGACCAGCCAGGGACCAGCAAAGGACAAGCCAGGGACCAGCCAAGGACCAGCAAAGGACAAGCCAGGGACCAGCAAAGGACAAGCAAAGGACAAGCCAGGGACCAGCAAACGACAAGCCAGGGACCAGCCAGGGACCAGCAAAGGACAAGCCAGGGACCAGCAAAGGACAAGCCAGGGACCAGCCAGGGACCAGCAAAGGACAAGCCAGGGACCAGCCAAGGACCAGCAAAGGACAAGCCAGGGACCAGCAAAGGACAAGCCAGGGACCAGCAAAGGACAAGCAAAGGACAAGCCAGGGACCAGCAAAGGACAAGCCAGGGACCAGCCAGGGACCAGCAAAGGACAAGCCAGGGACCAGCCAGGGACCAGCAAAGGACAAGCCAGGGACCAGCCAAGGACCAGCCAAGGACCAGCAAAGGACAAGCCAGGGACCAGCAAAGGACAAGCCAGGGACCAGCAAAGGACAAGCAAAGGACAAGCCAGGGACCAGCAAAGGACAAGCCAGGGACCAGCCAGGGACCAGCAAAGGACAAGCCAGGGACCAGCCAGGGACCAGCAAAGGACAAGCCAGGGACCAGCCAAGGACCAGCCAAGGACCAGCAAAGGACAAGCCAGGGACCAGCAAAGGACAAGCCAGGGACCAGCAAAGGACAAGCCAGGGACCAGCCAAGGACCAGCAAAGGACCAGCCACAGGACAAGCCAAGGTCAAGCCAAGAACCAGCCGAGGACCAACCAGGGGTCCATCAATGAAAGTGGGGAAATTTTGAATGACTACTACTGTTTTATCTCAGAGTTTTTCAACAGCTGTTTTCACCAGATGCATTAATGTGTTTTACGTGTTTCAACATTTGTTAATGCAATACGTGACCTTTGGATTTAAATAACACCACTGACCCTCCCCTGTTTCAGAAAGCAGCAGCCGCCACTGATAAGCGTGCAGTTTTGCTCCCACTTTAGAACAGGTTTTTCAACAAATGGGCCACATGCCACTGGTACCAGGTATTGCTGAAGAGTGAAATCAGGATCTCTATTAGCTTTGTTACCAGACTGAAAAATGAATGGCTCAGAAGTTTCTTGGCTGCTTTAAATTTGGTGCACTGCAATAGCAGAAATACTTTATGTGGCTCTATAAACAGATTTTCATATTTATTTATTTTCAGCTGTATCTTCTCTGCTGGCGGTGAATCAGACTTGCTCTCTGGGCAGAAAAGACACCTCGGTCATCGCTACACCTCCTCCCAGCCAGAGAACTGCTTCTTCCCCTTGCCTTCCTCCACTGAGTCCATCAAACCCCATGCTGTTGGCCACAGAGGAGATTATAACAAGTACCATAATGGCCAAGGGTCATCTTCTGCAAATGCTCAAGCAGCAACAACAAACTCTGAGTTACAAGGTGGAAGCTCGAGGCAGGGGATGGTCCTGGGATGGGATGAAGGATGGCCACACCCAGAGAATACATCCTCTGCTTACTGGAGCGTTAAAAGGGCAGAGGAAGAGGGTGATGTTCAGGAAGTGGCCAGTAGGAGCAGCAGTCAGGCACAAGAGGATAGTACGCCTTCTGCCTACGACAACCTGGACAGAACCTCTCTGTCTCACGCCATGCAGAATGTTCCCATGGAGAAGTCTGGTTCGCCTGCTCCAGGAACAAATGCTGAAATGTGTGAAGCAGGGGTAGATCAAGGACTGGGTAAGGAAGGAGAATCCTCTTCCTCATGGTCTTCCTGTGAAGTTCTTCCATTAGATGAGAACAACGATGATCTGGGGGCAGATAGTCCTTATATTCCACCAAAGAGATCCAAAATGTTGCCTTTGGGTCAGAAAAGAAAAAGGGAAAGCCATGATAAAGATGATCATGAAGATCATGTTGACACTCACCATCCCAGCTCCTGGGCTTCCTGTTCTGTCATCAGCTTCAGCCCGCTCAGCACGGGGAGCTCTGAGGTTTTCCTCCCTTCAGGACCTCCACCTCTTCAGCTTCAAGAGTCTCACTTAGAGATGAGGGAGAATCATCCACTGGTGGCCAAACTAAGGCAGCAAATGGCTCAGCAAAAGGCAGAGTACCAGAGCAGGATTGAGAGGTAAGGACTTTTTGCTGTATATGAACGTTTAACATCCATTTTGTCCCCCTTTCCTATTACCTCTAGACTTCCTCAGAACTTGCCAAGGTCTAGAGGTACCCCACTTCTTCTAATAACATGGTAGGAAAAACAGTCCCATTGTCTGTCCTGATGATGCAGAACTTTCAGGAGGCGAGGTACACTACAAAAGAAGGGTTGCAACCTGTGTTTGAAAAAGCAACTTTACAAGTAGTTACAAAACTCAAGGAAGGACATACATTCGAAATCTAGTTTATTTATCAAAACAATTAGTTTCATCCAGAAAAATGTCTTTTTGGTTGGACTCAGTGCTGCCCCAACTTGTTTTTTGTTTTTTTATTCTTTATTTCGAACTTGCAAGAGTAAAAACAAAAAAAAAACAATAAAACAATGTTTAAAAACATTGGAGAGAAAAACAACAAACAAGGTGCCCTTCTTTCCTAAATTAATATACCTCCATTACATGTGCGAAAAGGAGTAGGAAGAAGTAAACTTATGTACTCCTACCCCTTTAATTCTTGTATTTCTTTAATTTACAATATTTATAATTATGTTGCTATATATATCCATATAAATACATACCTGCCTACACATATACATACATAAATATGTATACACAAACCAAAATAAAAAGTTTTTCAAGATGATGCAAAGTTAAATGTGACTCTTTTACCATCAGTTATAAAACTAATAAAATTAAGTCTAAGGAAGTTATCATCCAGAATTGTAGAATTGTAATTTTAATAGGGTAGAGCAGTACAACTTCTGGCCTTAACTTTTTCTCCTGCATTACATTTATTTTTATACTTGATGTAGTTTTAAAAATAGTACTTTACATTTTTAACTGAGTAAAAAGCTGAAGTTGATTCTGTAAGATCTATAAAAGCCTTTTTAAACAGCAGGATTTATATTTTCTCTTGAGTAATAAACATCAAAGCGTCTCTGTCATTAACATTTTGAAAAGGCTGATAAGGGTGGTTAAGCTTCACTGCTACGACGGAGTATTAGGGCCACACATGAAGAGAAAAAATATCTTTGCCATGACGAGTTTAAAGTCGACACGTCGACATTAAACTCAACATTTCGAGAATAAAGTTGAAATGTCATGTTGAGTTTAATCTCGACGTGTCGACAATAAAGTTGAAATTAGTTCAAGAGAGCCAACCGCTGCACAGGATACATGCACAGAATCCAGAATCAGACAAGCCTTGTGTAGATGATTTGGTCAAATTGTACTTTCTGTGATGATTATACAGTTATACAGTTGCAGCACGTCAAAGACTACCTTCACTCTTAAAACGCAGACTGCAGCTGTGGAGCGCGGTTGCTCTTTTCTCCAAACTCCAAAAAATATTTTTTCTCTTCATGTGTGGCCCTAATACTCCGTCGTACACTGCGCATCTTTGGGTTCCAAAATCCTGACATTATTTATGAAAGCTCATATTGCTCAGTAAAAAGAAAGGCCAGGTGGAGTCTGAAGAGGAGCATTTCTTTAAACAGGCCATATATCGAGAGTGTTTTGGTAGGGATGCTAACAAAACTCAGATATGTACAGCACTTGCAAAAGTATTCATACATTTTCAAAAGTCCTATTTTGTAACATTACAACCTAAAAAAACAACCAAAAAGAGTTATGGCTATCATGTAAAGATCAAAAACCTGCAGAAGGTGTTGTCCATTTATTAAATGAAATATATATATATTAATATATATTAACAGTTGTAAACAATGCAGCATGTTAATATATATTAACACGTTTGTGGAACAAAGATCCTGCGACTACAGCTGCAAGTCTTTTAGTGATGTGGAACCAGCATTGTTTGCAAATAAATGTAACTTTAGTCAAATAGAACAGAGTTTCTCTAGATACAGATTTTCAATTCCCAGATCGCAGTTTGATTTGGATCTAGACCTTGACTTTTTGTTTGTGTTTACGTATCTGTCGGAGCATCTATAATCGAGTTCTAGATGCTGGATGTGGCTGAATGTGCTCTCTTCATCCTCTGACATGGGAGCTGGCTCGGAGCTCGTCTGCCTGGCTGTGTGTTTCCTGGACAGGGCCGCCTGTGGAGCTGGTTGACAGTTGCCTTTTGTATCTATGCTTCTTTTTCTATGTCTGCTTCTGTCTCCTTGAACCCCAGTGGGCATCAGCAGATGGCCGCTCACACTGAGCCTGGTTCTGCTGGAGGTTTCTTCCTGTTCAAAGGGAGTTTTTCCTCTCCACTGTCGCTACAAGCATGCTTAGTGCTTAGAAATAAACTGAATAGAATTGAACAACTGGACAATTTGGGGTGCAACAATCCATGTAGAACACAGTTTTGCAATTATTATGAGCTTTTTTTATGATAATAATAATATACAACAATAATGTGTTTTATTTATCAGCACTTTTGATAAAAACCAATATATTTTAAAAAGGTTATTGAGAGCTTTATAACTCAGAGGATCTTGAAGTGGATCTGCTGCTTTATGGAGCCATTTAAGGTGCAGTTCAACAAACTTCAGTTTGTACCTGACTGTAACACAGTGCCTCACCCCCTCAGCACCAGGGTCAAAACTGTTTCCAAATTTGTTCTGATCAGTATAACATCAAACTATTGTACCAAGCATGTCATGCGATTGAATGTATTCATGTTTTTTGCTAGGTTCACCTATCCTAGGGTCAATGGGCAGGAGGAGAGTAAATCCTTATCATATCATCAGTCCAATGACAGTGTCCTGTCTGGCAATGTGGCAATAAGAATAATTGTCTTGATGCCAAAAAGAGTCCAACATAGTGTTCCATTTGATTTATGCATATAAATAGCTTTATTATATCATGTAGAGAGTTTTACAGGTTCTATGGACACTGCAATATAAATAGAACAGAAGAGGAAAAACAGAAAAAAAAGGAGAAAAGATGAAAGAAAGAGGAGATAAAAGGGAGATAATGATAAAACATATTCAGTCTGCTTCATCACCTGCAGAGATGGAAAAAGAACAGAACAACCAACGGACATGGAACAAGATATACAATAAATTAACACCTAGATACTATCACTGTAGTATAAGTAGAATTATTTAATCTGACATGTATACTGCGGTAGCTGAAGATCAGAATATGGGCTTTCTGTATGGAAGTGAATCTCTAAGTTCCTGGAACCAAACACCTGTAGTTGTTTGTGAGGGTGCACTGCTGCATGTAAAGTGTATCCAAAGGAAAAATGCTCAATAGTGGCTGTGAGGAGCTGAAAAGGCTGAATATTTGTTTACAGCTGTTCTATGAAATGTGTTAATAGATGTAAATCGCTACCTGGAAATAAAGCTTTTTATTTCTCTGTGAATTTGTTCATTGGAACTAATTAATATTTGTTGAATTTCCATCCAGCGGTAGAAATCAGCTGCACCTTTAATTCTGCCAGTTAAACTGAATCCACATAGGAGGACTCTTATTTACTTATAAGAGCTACTGGATAAAACAGGTTGGAATATTAGGAGTATTGCAGTAAGGGGCTAAATGCCTATGATTAGACCTCTTCAAAAAATAAAACTTTTTGATTTTCATAGCAGACTGGAAGATTTCCCATTCTTTGGAACCCGACAAGCTCAAATATCCCAATCATTTTGTTCTCAGGCGATGCTTCTGCTGCCCCAAAGACCCCCAAGTAACAACGTCTGGATAACGAAACATATTTTTAGACTTAGAAAGTTGGCAATAATACCTTTAAAAGCTAATAAAATTAGGAAGTTAGGAAAAATAGGAAACTGTCTCAGTTTTTTTCTGGTGTTACTGCATCAAAATTTATAATAACTAGAAAAAGCTGTTTCGGAGAAACATCAAAGTGGGAATGCTTTTGCTGAATGAAAAAAGCTGAAATTAACTGCAGAACATATAAAAATGTGATAGGAAGTCATTAGAAACTTCAAACTGCAGAAAACAATTGAATCATCTGAAGATTTTATAGGGTAGAAACATCTGGCAGTAAAATGGCAGAAACAAACTCATCTTAAAAGCCGCACAGTCAAACCATACATGATATCAAAAAATGTTGATCAGCATAAAGAAAACAGTGTCATCATTTGAGGATTGAAAATTTACAAACCTATGTGCAAGACTAACCATAAGAAGCAGAGGAAGGACAGAGAGAGAAGCTTATAGAAAGAGAGCTAATACCACTTAAGGAGCTGAATTTATCCAAAAAACTAACCTGCATGTTACGAGCTGCTGTGTTGATAAAAGCACCGTTGGCAGGCTTAGGCTGCATGTTATGAGGCTAGCGGATGCTTTATTACAGTGTAAATCTAAGAACCTGGTTAAGAAATATGCACTGAGGTGTGTGGTCAACAGGCCTTGGTAGTGTAATTTGAAGAAATTGGTTGAGTTTGGGTCATAACTACTAGCCATACAGCACAATGAATGAGTGTGTGTAAGGAAGAGGCTTTTATTTTGTAGAGTCCCTTTAGTCTTACAGTATTTCGAAAGTCTATCATGGATGTGTGTCAAGGGAAGGGTCATGCCCAGCAGTGATATAGAATCCATTTCTAAATATGCAATCACTTGTTTTCCATGTTATTGGGTGAATAGATGCTGTGTTAGAGCGTAAATGGGAGACTTTTATTGTGAAATTCGCTCTGGGGTATGTTTTGAAAAGGTCCCTAGAGTCTAATAGAAACAAACTGGTAGAGTTTGGGTCATAATGCTGAGCCATTTGCATCAATTAATACACAAGTATAATATAGAGGCTTTTATTTTGTAGGGTCACTGGAGTCTTATTTTGAAAGTCTAGCAGTAGTGTGTTGAGAAAAGGGTTAGACCCAGCAGTGATACTTGATGACTTTCCAATCATTAAATCACTCTTTCCCCTGTTATTAGGGCAGTAGATGAAGTGGAAATGGGAGGCTTTTATTTTGAAATTTGCTGTGGGGTGTGTTTTTAAAAACCCCTAGAGTCTCATTTTTAAAAAAGTGGTTGAGTTTGGGTCATAATGTTGAGCCATATGCTGGGGAAAAAAATATGAGTTTAATGTAGGGGCTTTTATTTTGTAGGGTCACTGGAGTCTTATTTTGAAAGTCTAGTAGGGTTGTGTGTTGAGAAAAGGGTCAGACCCAGCAGTGATACTTGATGACTTTCCAATCATTAAATCACTCTTTCCCCTGTTATTAGGGCAGTAGATGAAGTGGCAATGGGAGGCTTTTATTTTGAAATTTGCTGTGGGGTGTGTTTTGAAAAACCCCTAGAGTCTCATTTTTAAAAAAGTGGTTGAGTTTGGGTCATAATGTTGAGCCATATGCTGGGGGAAAAAAATATGAGTTTAATGTAGGGGCTTTTATTTTGAAGGGTCCCTGGAGTCTTATTTTGAAAGTCTAGCAGGGTTGTGTGTTGAGAAAAGGGTCAGACCCAGCAGTGATACTTGATGACTTTCCAATCATTAAATCACTCTTTCCCCTGTTATTAGGGCAGTAGATGAAGTGGCAATGGGAGGCTTTTATTTTGAAATTTGCTGTGGGGTGTGTTTTGAAAAACCCCTAGAGTCTCATTTTTAAAAAAGTGGTTGAGTTTGGGTCATAATGTTGAGCCATATGCTGGGAAAAAAATATGAGTTTAATGTAGAGGCTTTTATTTTGAAGGGTCCCTGGAGTCTTATTTTGAAAGTCTAGCAGGGTTGTGTGTTGAGAAAAGGGTCAGACCCAGCAGTGATACTTGATGACTTTCCAATCCTTAAATCACTCTTTCCCCTGTTATTAGGGCAGTAGATGAAGTGGCAATGGGAGGCTTTTATTTTGAAATTTGCTGTGGGGTGTGTTATGAAACCCCCCCTAGAGTATAATTTTAAAAAAGTGGTTGAGTTTGGGTCATAATGTTGAGCCATATGCTGGGAAAAAAAATATGAGTTTAATGTAGGGGCTTTTATTTTGAAGGGTCCCCGGAGTCTTATTTTGAAAGTCTATCAGGGTTGCGTGTGAAGGGAAGGGTCATGGCCAGTAGTCATATTGTATCCACTTCCTAATGTTAAATCAGTGTTGTCTCCCTCCATTAGATTAAAATGTGCTGTTTAAAGTGGTGGAGGTAAAATCCTTTGAAGCACGGTTACCTTGACAACGCTTAACGAGCCTGTCAGTGACAGAGAGACATGCGCATCACTTTCGTTCCTTTCCTCTCAGGCTTTTTTGAATGGGAATATCAGCTCCGAACAAACGAGTGCTGAAGACAAACCGTAAATGGTATCTAAAAAATTCTTTCAGTCTAAGCGAGAGCTATCCTTTGTCTCCAATTGGGGTAACTTTCATGGCTGTAGCTCATTCACAACCTTAATGGGAAGGAGAAATATAAAGGTTTATAAATCCTGCTGGTCTCATTAAATAACATGGAGCTCAATGGTAGAGCAGAGCTCTCAAAAGCAAAACTTTCCCTCCGAACAAACGAGCGGTGAGCCAAAACCGTAATAGGTATTCAAAAAATTCTTTCACCGTGAGCGTCAGCCATCTTTGGACTACAACTGGTGTAACTTTCATATTTCTACAATATTTCGTCTAGGCGTGGTGACGATGTAAAAAAGTGTATAATTGTCAAAATCTTGATTTTGGGGTTCGGACAGATTTGTTACCCCCGAACAAACCTTTTTCCTAGCTAAACGATAAAAGATATCGACACACTTCCTTCAATGTGAGTGCTAGGAAGGTCTGAGGAACAACTTCCACAAGGCTCATGTTGCTACGTCGAACGGTTCCCAAATGGGAGCGATACGAAAAAGTCTGTTTTTTTGAATTTTCAGTTCGGATTTTCAGAGAGCTCTCATTGGATTTCTATTGGGGAAGTGTGGACTTCTTCGTGGTCTGGGCCAAACTGTCGGAAAACCGTAAATGCCACACAAATGAGGGTTACATTTCCTGAATCCTGACAAAAATCCCTACGTTTTGATGTATAATTTATTTCAACTGAGTGAAAAATGAGGGAGTGAGAACAATTTGTTCGGAAAAACCAGAACAGTTTGAAAACGCTAGAGCACGCACTCTAGCAGTTGAAGAATTCCGTCCATAGACTTCCATTATAAATCTGAAAATCTTTAAAATTTCTTTTAAAGTTTGAAGCTTCACTGAAGCAAAACTGTAAAAGTTAGCAAAAAGCTGAGATAAACAGTAATAGCAGAAAGATACGGAAACATTTTAAAAGTTGAATGGTGTTTCTAGCTGAAAGTATGCTGAAGTAGTTAAAGGGCAAAGTAGCTGAAGATTTAGTGGAATTTTTGAAGTTTTACATGTATTTCAATGGGACAGAAAAAGTCATAAAAAGCTAAATATTTAAAAAAGTATAATAGCTGAAGTTACCACAAGATACAGCAGGATGGACCAGAAGAAGCTGAACGTTTTGATACCAAATTTGTTGAAATCGGCTGAAGTATGGGGAACTAGTTAGAGACGGAAAAACGTACGGAAAGTATAATAATAACTAGAAAAAGCTGTTTCGGAGAAACATCAAAGTGGGAATGCTTTTGCTGAATGAAAAAAGCTGAAATTACCTGAAGAACATATGAAAATGTGATTGGAAGTCATCAGAAACTTCAAACTGCAGAAAACAATTGAATCATCTGAAGATTTTGTAGGGTAGAATCATTTGGCAGTAAAATGGCAGAAACAGACTCATCTTAAAAGCTGCACAGCCAAACCATACATGATATTAAAAAATGTCTTGAATGTGGGCACTAGAAGGGTCTTAATATAATGTCTCCCAAGTTTCTAGAAAAATGTATAAAGAAATTTTGAAGTGGGGTTTACCTACTTTCCAGAAACATGTCAGGCGTGTTATGAATTAGCAGCAAACAGAAAAGCTTAATTCCTGTCCAGAAAGAGAGCAGAATGAAGCCAAAGTTCTCAACATAGGCTGAAAAGTATGAAATTAGCTGAAGTAGAAAAGAAAGTACAAAGAAAAACTTTAATCTTATCTGGTTGAAGAAAAAATGAGTAGCTCAAGGATGGGCAGTAAAATGTTGAGGAAGATGGTATTGAATAAGTATCAAAATTTAGAAATTGTGGAAATGTCAAGACTTGGCAAAACAATTGGAAAATTATTTAAAATGTGTCGGTTGATCAGCATAAAGAAAACAGTGTCATCCTTAGAGGATTGAAAATCTACAAACCTATGTGCAAGACTGACCATGAGAAGCAGAGGAAGGACAGAGAGAGAAGCTTATAGAAAGAGAGCTAATACCACTTAAGGAGCTGAATTTATCAAAAAATTGAACCTGCATGTTACGAGCCGCTGTGTTGATGACAGCACCGTTGGCAGGCTTAGGCTGCATGTTACGAGGTTAGCAGATGCTTTATTACAGTGTAAATCTTAGAACCTGATTAAGAAATATGCACTGAGGTTTGTCGTCAACAGGCCTTGGTAGTGTAATTTGAAGAAATTGGTTGAGTTTGGGTCATAGCTACGAACCATACGGCACAATGAATGAGTGTATGTAAGAAAGAGGCTTTTATTTTGTAGAGTCCCTTTAGTCTTATTCCGAAAGTCTATCATGGATGTGTGTCAAGGGAGGGTTCATGCCCAGCAGTGATATAGAATCCATTTCCAAATATGAAATCACTGGTTTTCCATGTTATTGGGTGAATAGATGCTGTATTAGAGCGTAAATGGGAGACTTTTATTGTGAAATTCACTCTGGGGTATGTTTTGAAAAGGTCCCTAGAGTCTAATAGAAACAAGCTGGTAGAGTTTGGGTTATAATGCTGGGCCTTTTGCATCAATTAATACACGAGTAAAGTATGGAGGCTTTTATTTTGAAGAGTCCCTGGAGTCTTATTTTGAAAGTCTAGCAGGGTCGTGTGTTGAGAAAAGGGTCAGACCCAGCAGTGATACTTGATGACGTTCTAATCGTTAAATCACTCTTTTCCCCTGTTATTAGGGCAGTAGATAAAGTGGCAATGGGAGGCTTTTATTTTGAAATTTTCTGTGGGGTGTGTTTTGAAAACCCCCCAGAGTCTCATTTTTAAAAATGTGGTTGAGTTTGGGTCATAATGTTGAGCCATATGCTGGGAAAAAAATATGAGTTTAATTTAGGGGCTTTTATTTTGAAGGGTCCCCGGAGTCTTATTTTGAAAGTCTATCAGGGTTGCGTGTGAAGGGAAGGGTCATGGCCAGTAGTCATATTGTATCCACTTCCTAATGTTAAATCAGTGTTGTCTCCCTCCATTAGATTAAAATGTGCTGTTTAAAGTGGTGGAGGTAAAATCCTTTGAAGCTCGGTTACCTTGACGACGTTAACGAGCCTGTCAGTGAGAGAGAGACATGCGCATCACTTTCGTTCCTTAGTTCTCAGGCTTTTTTGAATGGGATTATCAGCTCCGAACAAACAAGTGCTGAAGACAAACCGTAAATGGTATCTAAAAAATTCTTTCAGTCTAAGCGAGAGCTATCCTTTGTCTCCGATTGGGGTAACTTTCATGGCTGTAGCTCATTCACAACCTTAATGGGAAGGAGGAATATAAAGGTTTGAGAAATCCTGCTGGTCTCATTGATTAACATGCAGCACAATGGTAGAGCAGAACTCTCAAAAGCAAAACTTTCCCTCCGAACAAACGAGCGGTGAGCCAAAACCGTATTAGGTATTCAAAAAATTCTTTCACCGTGAGCGTCAGCCATCTTTGGACTACAACTGGTGTGACTTTCATATTTCTACAATATTTCGTCTAGGCGTGGTGACGATGTAAAAAAGTGTATAATTGTCAAAATCTTGATTTTGGGGTTCGGACATATTTGTTACCCCCGAACAAACCTTTTTCCTAGCTAAACGATAAAAGATATCGACACACTTCCTTCAATGTGAGTGCTAGGAAGGTCTGAGGAACAACTTCCACAAGGCTCGTGTTGCTACGTCGAACAGTTTCCGAATGGGAGCGATACGAAAAAGTCTGTTTTTTTGAATTTTCAGTTCGGATTTTCAGAGAGCTCTCATTGGATTTCTATTGGAGAAGTGTGGACTTCTTCGTGGTCTGGGCCAAACTGTCGGAAAACCGTAAATGCCACACAGATGAGGGTTACATTTCCTGAATCCTGACAAAAATCCCTACGTTTTGATGTAAAATTTATCTAGATAGAGTAAAAAATGAGCGAGTGAGTTGAAGCTGTTCGGCATGAGTGAAATGTTTGAAAACGCTAGAGTGGCACACTCTAGCAGCTGAACATTCCGTCCATAGACTTCCATTATAAATCTGAAAATCTTTAAAAATTGTTTAAAAGTTTGAAGCTTCACTGAAGCAAAACTGTAAAAGTTAGCTGAAAGCCGAGTTAAACAGTAATAGCAGAAAGATACGGAAACATTTTAAAAGTTGAATGGTGTTTCTAGCTGAAAGTATGCTGAAGTAGTTAAAGGGCAAAGTTGCTGAAGATTTAGTGGAATTTTTGAAGTTTTACATGCATTTCAATGGGGCCAAAAATCGCAGAAAAAGCTGAATATCGCAAAAACTACGAACAATATCTTTACCAAAAGATATAGCAGAATTCTCCTGAACAAGCCGAACGTTTTGATACCAAATTTGTTTAAATCAGCTGAAAACTGTTGAACTAGTTAAACGAAGAAAAACCTACGGAATAATAATAATAAATATAAACAGAAAAACAATAAGTGGGAATGCATAAGCATTCCCACTTGATAAAGAGAAACAGAAAAACAATAAGTGGGAATGCATAAGCATTCCCACTTGATAAAGAGAAACAGAAAAACAATAAGTGGGAATGCATAAGCATTCCCACTTGATAATAAAGAGAAACAGAAAAACAATAAGTGGGAATGCATAAGCATTCCCACTTGATAATAAAGAGAAACAGAAAAACAATAAGTGGGAATGCATAAGCATTCCCACTTGACAAGACGATAACACCCCAGCATCTAACTGCCCATAGGTTGTCTGCAATGGCCATTTTCACAACTTTTTCTTTATAAAAATATACAGTATAAATGCTTAAAAGTTAAAAAAAAAAATAATTAAAAAGCTAGTCTTTTAGCAATACTAGTAATTAACTTAATAAGTTCAGGCTTTTAAACTGTTTGAAAAAAAAAACAATTAAAAGCCGATCATGACTACTAGGAAAACATGTTGAACAAAACAGCACTGGATGAATGAACGCATGAAAATGGCTTTCTATTTCTTCCAAACATATTATATATGTTATATATATATATATATATATATATATATATATATATATATATATATATATATATATATATATATATATATATATATATATATATATATATATTAGGGGTGGAACGGTTCACAAAATCCACGGTTTGGTTCGATTCACGGTTTCTGGTCATGGTTTTCGGTTGATTCATAACATGTTGATTGTTACACCAAAATTCCATAAAAAAATATGAAATTAATGAAAAAATCCCCCCAAAAATTAAAACCCTGGATCATTTCCGTATGTTTTGCTGCTTTGAATTTAATCATCTGGCGCATGCCCTCTAACCTGACAACAGCCAGATGCATGCATCTGGCTGTTGTCAGGTTACATGCTCTCTACCATCTCCAAGGAACTCAGAGGGGAGCAGACGAAGCCACAGTGGGGGCTGTAGGCTTTGCTTTGAGCAGCCGGTCTGGAGCACAGCGGGGCAGAGCCGGGGTTGCTGACGGAGTATGAGGGATTTCGGGGTTAGCATGACATGTTGCTGTTAGCATAAACAAAACGTGTTGCACAATGTTCCACTTTTATCCACAACTTTCTTTCCGCCGTCATCGTAGGTCACTCTGAATGCAAAGCGCTCCCATACAGCAGACCTATAAAGTGCTGCTGGCGCATCTTCCAACTCCTGTTCTTTCCCACTCGCCATACCCACACAATGCTCCATAACAACTGATTTTTTTCTGCTACACCGGTACTTCTTCTTATTGTTTACTACTGGCGGTTGGCTTTGGTCGCAGTACCGCCACCTTCTGCTCTGGAGTGTAATCGCTTCCTCTATGAGAAAAATGAGCAGCGCATGAACCGAACGAAACACACGCGAACCGAACCGAGACAGTCGAACGGTTTTCATAAATCGTCCCATCCCTAATATATATATATATATATATATATATATATATATATATATATATATATATATATATATATATATATATATATATATTCTGCCAATTTCTGCACATTTATTCTGGAATCTACTCTGCATAGTCACATGGTATTAACAACACATTAAGGCCTTTTACTATATAGCTGTGCCAGATATACTCTACTATAGGGGCGGCTTTTCGCATCATCATGCACCTAAAGTACAACCTGCAATTTAAGAAACAGAAAGTATCAAAATAACTCAGCTAAAATCTGTTATAGATGATTTTTACCTTTTGCTGCTCAAGTGGATTTGCTGTGACTAGTCCATTCTAATATGTTACTCTGTGCTGCATTTGTCATGCTGTGGTTGAAGGAAGACCCACATGCAGAACATAGTGGAGGCAAAATTAAAACAATTTTAATTGGGAACTCAAAATAAACTTAGAGAGAACAAGTTCATGAATGACAAAAACCGAGACATGTAGACAGGAAGCCAACAAAATGAAGGGAAAAAGGGAAGAGGAAAATGCAAGGCTAACAAGTGAGAAATTGACAACAGCTGATGAGTATCAAGGTAACGAGCTGAGGGAACGAAAGCAAACAGAGGAGGACTAGAAAGATACACAGGAGATTCAACACAATGTGAATCAATAGAGAAAGAATCCGAAACCTGGTCCTTAATGAATTAACTAAGAAGCAACAGTAAGGGAGTATCAACAAGTTATGGAACTAGTTTAATAGAAATGACATATCATGATGATATAATCATCGTGATTCCAAAAGCCAATCACGTAGCCTGTTCACAACAATCTAGTAGAACAAGGGATGGCTATTTCATTTGCATCTGTGTTGGAATGTTTTTAGGAGGATGGACCTCAATGCTGCTGAAATACATCAGCGGTCCGATTACATTCCGCTCTGGTGAAGCCAACAGAATTGATAGGTGTCAATAGGTGTCGAAACATCAGAGAAAACTGAGCAAATGTCCGGTTGCCATCCAATTTTGTGGTTGCCATGACCCGGATGATTGAGAATTTTTACACAGGCATAAACAATAAGGAAGAAACTGATTGACTAAATCATAAAAAAAGAGAATTTATGGAAACCAATAAATTATTAAACTAAAGAGTAATACCTGAAGAAACTTGAGCCTTGAGATAAGAAAAAGAGTCCATGAGACTGAGATAGAGATTCTAATTAAACTCAACAGAGCTGCTTTTTAATCTTGGGTGTTTCTATAATAAAAATAAAGTATTTGATTCTAAGATTTAATCTAAACACATATCTGGAAGGTGACTCTTCGCCCATGTATTGAGTGATTTTCTGCCTGCATCATATTTCTTTCCAGGATTGCAATTATTTGAATCTAACTTACCAACTTCCATATCTGCACTGAAAAAAATTCCATGCATTATAATCCATTCACAACTGTGTTTTATATCAGTTTTTATCCATGTGTTTGAAATAATAAAAAAGAAGGTTGTTTTATCTGACCAGAGGAATCAACTTCTGTGCATCTAGTCTTCCAGCTAATTTTGAGTGCATCAGGTTATTCTGTTCCCTTTTGTCTCAGAAAAGCACAGTTTAGTGGAAGGGACAGGAAAGAGAAAGGAAAAGAGTGTTGTTGTCACATTAGTTTTAAAGATGCAGAGAATATCAGCACAGAATGATCCTTTTGTAGTCAGAAGGCCTGGCAGCTGGATGTTGAGCCGCCTCCTCTTTAGCAGACAATGGTTAGCTGGATAAGGCGGTCCTCGCTGGAGTCGGATCATCCACAGACATTCAACACCCCGCTCTGTTTCCAGCGCCAGAGAGACAAACCCAGCTGAGACACACGCTGCTTCATCTGCCTTGAACAACACGCTCTTTTATCCGCCGCATTCATTTGAAATGCTAAAAGAGGCGCAACAGGAGGAAGCGTCTCGCCTCGGATCAAAGAGCTCCTTTGATTTGGTGTTCCTGTGCTAGAGTGTAGGCATATTCACAGAGCAGGTGATTGGCACCTCGCATTCCTGATGATGGGTTTTTTTTTGTTGTTGTTGTCGTTGTCTCCTATCTTCCGGCTCCTCCTCCTACTCTAATTGCTCTCCTTTTTGTTCCACCTTGATCCCAGTTTCTTCATCTTTCCCTTTGCACGCTGCAGAAACACAACTGTTGAAATAAGTGCAGAGATTAATGCCTCCTTCCTGCTTTCATTCTGCTCCCTGTGCTTTTTCTCTTTAATCCATTTAGATAACAGGAGCCATCCTGCTGGCAGTAGGAGTGTGGGGAAAGCTGATGCTGGGTCCGTACATCTCCCTGATAGCCGACAACTCAACCAATGCCCCCTACGTCCTCATTGGCACCGGCACTGTCATAATCGTTTTCGGCCTGTTTGGATGCTTCGCCACCTGCAGAGGAAGCCCATGGATGCTGAAACTGGTAAGAGTAGCAGGAAATGTGTGAGTATTTTTCTGCAGTGGGAGTGAGAAGCAATGCAGACTGTTATTAATTAACCTCAGGTCACATGAGAAAAGTAATAATGACTCACCTTTATCCTGCATGAAGGTTTAAGTTATTCAGTAGGCGCCTCTGGGTACCTCGTTCCGTTAATGGTGGCAACTTGAGTGTGTTTGAGTGTTTATGTGCAATGAAATGCAAATGATATTCACCTTAAGGTTTTGATGCAATCAATGCAAATCTCCTGCCTTTGTTCCTCTCTCTGTAGTATGCCATGTTTCTCTCCCTGGTTTTCCTTGCTGAGCTTGTGGCTGGCATCTCTGGATTTGTGTTTCGTCATGAGGTCAGACTCAGTTCCCTGCTACTTTGTGCACATATTTTTTACGAGTCTCTGAATTTATTGTATTGAGCATGTGTGTGATTGCATGCTGCAGATAAAGGGAACCTTCCGGAGGACTTACACTGATGCAGTCCTGAACTACAATGCTGAGGACGAGGCAAGCCTTGCTGTAGACAACTTGCAGCATAATGTGAGTGGTAACTAATTAAGCTGAGCCACAGGTTATTGTCCACATTTTTTACGAGGTTGGTTACCTTTGATTAAGTACCTTACTTGCTGTCACCTAATTATTCACTACACACATATGCTTTATTTACAGCATAGGGGACAAGCCTGCAATACACTGAAAACACTGAAGACTGTATATTTGTGGAAATTGTTTATTGCTGGTATTCAGACAATGTGGCATCCCCCTGCTGGGATCTGTATGTGTGTTTACTGTGAAATTATCAAGCTTAATATTATTTTGTATCTGTTTTAAGGCTCTAAACTTATCAGCATGTCAGTTGCTGATGAGTCAGGTGAGGTGGGGGTGGGAATGCAGCTGCAGGCGACCTGGAGATCAGGATTTTACCTGCTCCTCATGGGAAACGCTGTCTGTCTTCAGGCAAACCAATACAGCATTTGTCTTATTTACAGCATAGGGGACAAGCCTGCAATACACTGAAAACACTGAAGACTGTATATTTGTGGAAATTGTTTATTGCTGGTATTCAGACAATGTGGCATCCCCCTGCTGGGATCTGTATGTGTGTTTACTGTGAAATTATCAAGCTTAACATTATTTTGTATCTGTTTTAAGGCTCTAAACTTATCAGCATGTCAGTTGCTGATGAGTCAGGTGAGGTGGGGGTGGGAATGCAGCTGCAGGCGACCTGGAGATCAGGATTTTACCTGCTCCTCATGGGAAACGCTGTCTGTCTTCAGGCAAACCAATACAGCATTTGTCCACTGGGGGTAGCTAAAATCAACCAAAACTGAAAGCAACATTTTTAGTGTGTATGTGGCGTCTCCCCACACTCAGTACGTCTTGGGAGGAACAAGTCTTCATACCCAACTGCGTTAACTGTGACACTGAGCTGACAAGGATCCCCAGGTGACAGCTGGAAGCGGCACACTGCTCAGAGCAGGCAGTTATAAGAACCCACAGCGTCTCAGCCGATCTCTGCCTCACTGTCAGGTGTGCAGCGGGAAAAAAATATGTGGAAAGCACTAAACGTTGTTTCTCTTGTTTTTCTAAAGCTGCTAGGCAAACTCCTCAGATGATGCGATGACAGTGTGAAAAGGATAGTCATTGGTTATGAAAAATGGCCTTTAGACTCAAATGGCACAAAGACCTCAGACATCAATTATGCTTGTCTTATAACGCCCTGTGCCATAACTTGGTGCACAGGTGTCTAAAGCCCCATTTACACTACCCTTTTGAAACTTTGCCAAGGGCTGTCCGAGCACTGATGGGTGTAAATGGAACTGGACCGTGCCAAACACAACCGAACTGTGCTAAATCTAGTACTAGTTTAACAGTAGGGACAGACATGGTTTAGGCTTGGTTCTCAGATAAAGAGCGCATGAGCAGACTGCATCATCTCCTTACAGTCAGCTTCTAGTAGTTACCGGTAATGCACATCAGTAAGTTGCTTCATAACCGCCATAAAACAGAAGAGGAACAACAACAACAGCAATCGAAATCTTCTCGACTCTACATTTTATAAAGTAAAACAACAAAATGTCACAATTATAATCAAACATAACTTCCTAAATGTTACAGGTGCTGCCATTTTGATTTGCTTGATTCCCTCCTTCAGTCCTAGCAGGAGTACCTTAGATCGTCACTAGGAGGCGAGGAACTATGCTAGCATCCATCCATTTTCTTTACACGCCTAATCCCAAGTGGAGTGGCAAGGGATGCGGCTGCCTATCTCCAGCTGTCAATGGTCGAGGTACACCCTGGACAGGTCTCCAGTCCATCGCAGGGCAACACGGAGACAAGCAACAATTCATTAACCTGTTTTTGGACTTTGGGAGGAAGCCGTACCTGGAGAGAACTGAGCAGCCCAGAACCGTGCTAGCGTGTTATGTATATGGTCCTAAGGAACCAAGCTCGACACGGTTAACTGATCCAAGCATTGTCCGAACTCGGCAGGGGTCGGTTTCAGGGGGGTAGCATAAATGGGGCATAAGATTCATCAAAGACTATCCTTTAATTCGCACAATGATGTCTAACTTGATTTAGGCCTAGTCCACACAAAGACAAACATGGTGTCTGCATCCACACAAGTGTATACAGCACCATTGGAATCCATGTAGTACATTAGCCAGGCGCTGTAACTTGCCTGTTACAGAGTGGGCTGGAGCTACATCGCCATTGTTAGCAAAAGGTACAGCTCGCATGTACACACTGAAACATGAGACCGGCCTTCTGAAAGCTTTCCACTCTTAAGACCTGATTTCTAATATGATCCTTTATAGTTTCCCAACATGCTGGATCCGTTTGCACACACAGCCTAAATGTTTGATTACCTATGCTGGTTCGCCTAATCTTGTCTCTGTGTGGATGGAGCTTTATTTTGATGCTATAAAGAATTTGCTTTTCACACAAAGCCTAGACATGCATTTCTTCTAAATAGCCTCTATCCCCTCCAGTCACAGGTAAAAGCACACTAGTAAGCTCAGATTAGCTGAGTAAATGATTAATCCGGTCCTCTCTGAGTCACCATAGCATAAACAAATTACCATACATTTTGTATGTCTATCTATAATGCTTGACAGTCTGTTCAAGTTGATATAATCAACAGCCGGTTCAAGTTTACTTTTGTTGCTATAATGGAGCAAGCAGATTAAAACTCTGGTAAAGATGTGGATATTCTACAGTTAAAGGGTGCGTTAGATTTATTAACCAGAGTTAAACATGTGTAGGGCAAGGCTGGTTTAGTTGTATATCACAATTCAGTGCATGGACAATTCAATGTGCTTTACATAATTAGATAATAAAATAGAAGAAAAAAAAGGAGAATAAAATTTAATATAGATAAAAATAATATGTCTAAAACAAATGGACCACAACCTTTTAATAATACCTCAGTTAACAGTTTAACTGCAACAGTCAAACTCAGCTCCTAACAAATGGGTTTTAACTTTGATTTAAAATAACTCAGGCTTTCAGCACTTTTACAGTATTCTGGAAGTTTTTCCAGATAAGTGGGGCAAAGAATATAATGCTGCTTCTCCATGTTTGGTTCTAGAGAAGTCTTGAACCAGAGGACCTCAGTCGTCCTGGACACACAGACAACAAATCTGTTATGTATTGAGGTGCTGATCCATTCAGTGATTTATATGCTATAGATGGATATGAAAACCTATTCTCTGATATATAGGGAGCCAATGTAAGGACTTCAGAACCAAACTGATGTTATACTTTCTCTTAGGCAAACCAAACACAGCTAAAGATAAATGCATGAATGAGTTTTCTGTGAAAATACAACAGTACGCTTGACAATATTACAGAACAAAGCAAAGGCACAAGCAAAACACATTCTTTATTTAAAAAGTGCCTCAGAGGAGTTTTAAATCCCCTTAGCAAATTAAACACTGCAGCTGAGATGAGTTCTGCAGTTGATTTTGAGACCAAGAGGATGCATATGAAAACGAGGATATCCCCAATCCTATGTGGATTCAGGGGACTTTGTAAATAAGCAAAATGGGAGTCATATCCAGTTATTGTTGGAGGTTGGGGGAAACGTATATAAGTAGTTTTCTCAGAATCTCCTTATAGCCAAATGTTATGCAAACAGATAACAGGGAGAGACTTTGTAATAAAATGCAAAGCACTGTGGTGATCCATGTCCAAGCAGGGAAGACATGAGGAAGTTACATTTCTATGTACAACAAGGAAAGCTTGTCTGTACTATGTTGGTTTTTTTTTAATCCTAGATGTTTACAGATTTATTGTCTTCAAAAGAACAAAATTCATACCTGTAAAAACTGACTAATGTTAAATCTTATTATGAAATTTCAGGTATTTGTCCATTAAAAAGCCCAAATATTTAGATAAAGACACAGTTTCACCCTTTATCCTTTTAGGGTCTTAATACTTTTATATTTTTATTTTTGTGCATTCTTTAGTGAACGTCATTCATTTTGACACTTGGTATTTTAGAGCAATTTCAAATGGAGGTCTGGAGTTGCTTGGAGGTTAACGGTAGCTTGATTGCTGAGGAAGAAATGGAGAAAATCACAGTCATTTGCAAAAAGCCAAAAAACAATCACATTAGACATTGTGAATTATAGTCCAACACCATTAATGAAATATTGAAAATGATAGGCACTAAAATATACCTTTGGGGCACTCCATTGTAAATCATCATACTGTAACATTTTAGACCTCAATAAGTATTTTCAAACCATTCACTCATAAAGTCAGACACGCCAATGGTTCTGAATCTATCCAATAAAAACTAATGATCCACTGTATCGATATGGCTGCACAGTACTTTCCAATGCACAAATAACAGCATTCGCTACAAACACACCTTCAATAATTGTACTTTGACTGTTAATAAAGTTTGATCACTTTTCATAGATGAGATGTTTCAGCAGTGAAGATTTGATTAAGTGTAGCACTGATCTGAAATATTTTCACTAATACTGAGTGCTTGGATATGCATACATAGTAAGGTAGTTGTAGAAAAGTGTTTTTCTTGCTTATATTAAGAATTTGTGCAATATTACTCCATTAAGAGATCTGTATCGATATGGCTCAAGTATATTCTCACAGGGACTTCTGGGCTTCCTATAGAAGACCCAGGTATAACAAAACACCTTAAAAAAAAACTTTAAAAACCAAGTCCTGACTGGCTAAGAATCTCTACCAGCAACGTAGAACATCTAATTTCTGGCCCCATTTAGATCTTAGCGGGACCTATTATGGATATGAGGAAAATCTGTTGAATTGCTTATCAGATCTCAGCCTGTTGGGGTTTTAATTATTTACCCAGAGCTGTCCTACTTCAAACTAGTGGCAGAGTTAGACTTTGAAAACAAGGGTAGCGAGGTATTGTTTGGGTGGTCAATATATAAAGGGTTCAATTACAATCATTCATCGTTCATTCATTTTCCTCAAAATTTATATTGATTAAATTAAAGCTGTTTATTTTCCAAAATATATACAATTATGCACTGTACAATGTATTAAAAAAATTAAGTATACAGCAAACAGAAATAAACAAGTAACAAATCTGCTCCTTGGACTAATCAAATCCAGTAGTAAACTCAAGCTTGAGGTAAATTTAGACCTGTCAAAACAAGGCAGTACAAGCAGCGCTGCATGTTTAAATGTGTACCACAAGAAGAAGAAGAATAGAACAACAAAACAAAAAAAAACATACAGCCCTTTAAAACTGACTAGTTGACCATTGCCCAGTGATATGACAATCCAAAATGTTCACAAAAACAATCAAAATAGCAAAATAATGTGGTTCTAGTTAGATGAAGCAAAATGTTTTACAGTCTTCCCTATTTAGGGAATATGCCCTCCTTGACTCAACACTGAGTATGTCCAGGTGACTTAATCATTTGCCATTGTTGTCCAACACTGGAAAAAATCTAAATCTCGATAAGTAACTTTTTTCTTAGAATAAATGCATTTGTTCTTGGATTTAGGAGGAAAAAGAGATATTTTGCCAATGGAACAAGACAATTTACATTGAAAATGAGAAAACACATTGTCACATTGCATTGTCCTATTTCAAGTGCATTTGATCTCATTATTTTATTTTAAGAGTAAAAATACTCATTCCATTGGCAAACTATCTAATTTGCCTACTCAATTTAAGGGTAAATACACTTAATTTAGGAAATTTTAACTCATTTCTAGATCGTTTTTCCAGTGGAAGGTGGGTTTGTATTAATTTAAGGGCAGATAAACTTTTACTCACCCTGAAAATTTTATGGGAAACCTCTTTGTAAAGTTCCAAAAACACAACAAACTCAAGTAGAGAAGCTGGTCTCTCTCCACTTTTCTCCCTTCTTGAAAGAAGCCCTCTCGTTTGATGAAGCTCATGCTTAAAGTCTTCTTAGTCTAACTCAAATGTTTTCCGCAAAGCAAGCAGAGGCTCCTCTTTTAGGAATGATGGGCTTTTGGGTTCAAGAGATCGCACCCTTTCCATTAACTCACAGTTCTTTTTGGAAAATTGCCTATCTATTTCTGCTTCAAGACTATCAAGTACCTGATGAAAAATACTTCTATGGAACTCTTCATTAGTTTCAAACTTACAGTGCCTCTCTCAAACAGTGCTCAGTACTAGTGATTCCAGAAATTTGAAATTGGTCTTTTGTGTCTTTTGTTTTGTGCCTCAGTGACAATGTTGCAGTGGTGCACAAGTTCTTCCGTCTCCTTCCATAATTCACCAACTGTACTATCTCACGTGTCTATAAGGGAAGCAACGAGATCTATTGCTCTAACCAGATCAAGACTTCTGGATTGGAGCATGTCAAGGATTTTCACATCCCCAAACACTTTACAAAAAGCAAACAAAAGTCCTATAAACTATAGGTCAGTTCGGGCTAAAAGTCCCTTTGCTTATATTCTCCTGTCCCCACTGTTCTTCTCTAGCGACATTTCTTGCCAGATACTCAAATCTGTTGGAAGCCTGTCTGTCATAGTTCTAAATGCAATGTAGCTGCAAGCCCACCTAACATCTGAAAGTTTCTGAAGTTCCCTATGCTTTTCATGTGGGTACATTTCTTTTTGAACGTCAAGCCACTTCATAGTCAGTAATATTCATAGGTGATACTAAGCACAAGCACTGTGGTGCAACATCTCCCTTACTTCCGGTTAAAACAGCACTTTGTTAAATTTGGTACCAATAAACGTACATACCAGCAAAGGAAAATGTTTTTCACTGATCCTGTGTAAAATTCAAGCACTGCAATGTTTTCAGCTGGGTGGCAACAGGGGTGACAAGGATTTCTTCTGGAGTGGCAATTTCAACCCCAACTAACCCTCTGGCTCCGCCATTGCTTCAAACCTATGGCAGCTATTATCAATGTGCCTTTATGTTAGACTCAAACTATCCCTCTGGCCTATTTTTTGGGCAGTTCATTTCTCATATGGGCACCATATGTCTAGGAATGTGTCCTACTGTTATAAAAAGCAGCAGAAGTGTTAATAAATAGATTTTTTTTTTACCGTAGATTACTTTTCAGGAGCGAGTTTTGAGTTGATGGGACATTTTAAACTATTTTCCAGCTTTTGAGTACACAACAAATGTACCACGATGCCAGAAAAAGTAATTTCATTCCTCTTTTTACCTAAACACTACTGGAACTACTAACTGGTGAAGATCCAAAACTTTATTTAGAGTCAGACATTGGTTTTTCTGTTCAGGGCTTCAGTGGAAACATGTACGACAAAGGACTTTTTAACTGTCCAGTCTACAAAATTTGTAACACAAGAAATAACATATAAATAAATAAGCACAATGTTTTATATCTTCAGGATAAGCAGAATAAAATGGCTTGAATGTTTCTATAGAATAAGTGTTTGTGTTTCTTTGTTTGTTTGTTTTTTGCATTTTTAGCTGCGTTGCTGTGGAGTTTATAACTACACCAGCTGGTTTGCCAGCGTGTATTACCCCTCCAACGGTATCCCTCCCAGCTGCTGCTTTAACTCCTCTGATTGTAACCCAGAAAATCTCCGCAATGCAACTGTAGCCCCAAGCAAGGTCTACCACCAGGTACGTTTTAATGGTTTTATTTTTCTGCATTTTTCACATTAAATGAACCTCATAACTTTAGGTGACCACACATCAAATCCTTGGCTTCTCCACACACCAAAAGCTGCCTCAGATAATCTCCTATACACACACCTTGCCTTTATTTTGCACTTATAATGTGTCTTAGTTTCCTCTGCAGACTAACATGCCCCCTTTTTTCAGGGCTGCTTTGAGTTGGTCACCTCTTTCATGGAAACCAACATGGCCATCATTGCAGGAGTGACGTTTGGCATTGCCTTCTCACAGGTGAAAGCAGAAGAACAGTGTGACTTAAAATAGTTTATTATTATAATATCATACAGAATGAGGTTATTAAGCCTCTTGTGTGTTTTTTTTTTCTTTGTATTTCAGCTGATTGGCATGTTGCTGGCCTGCTGTCTGTCCAGGATCATCACAGCCAACCAGTATGAGATGGTCTAGCTGATGTGAGGTGGCAGGTGAGATTTATTGAAAACATGGCTCAGAAGAAAGAGGGGGTTGAAACTGATGCTAACACTAAAATGACCTTTATCTTATCAGGGAGATGGAGAGAAGAAATGACAAAGTGTCTTGCCACAAGTCAGAAGTAAATTCCCTAAAGTCCCATCACACATCTGAATCGGAAGTTGCCTCTGTCCGTCTCTCTGCCTGTGATCTCAGTGTAATATCTTAATGTACCTTATTGTAAAGCACCATTCCTCGACTCGCTGCGATTGCGATCAAAGCTTTCTGTATGACGCTCCACATTGATGCTTGGCGTAAAAGTTGCTCATTAGCGGTTATCTCTGATCGGCGCAGCTCACAGCAGGTAGGGGGAGCAGGGCGGACGACATCAGAAGGGCATTACTTAAAAATCTGAAAGTAACCCTCTCACTGGTAGGTTTAGTTTTTTCCCATTTGTTATCACTCATCACTGTGTATGCCTAGGATTTTAGTCCTTTGTTACTTGATTCTGTGCACTAAGGAGGATAGTCTAGGTTGTTGACGGTGGGGAAAGGGAGAACCGCTGTAGAGTATTTTTTAACCATGATATTAAAAAGAAATATTTTTTTGCTGATATATAAAAATATAGAAAGCCCAATAAGTTAATAAAATTCAGACTGTGAAAAAACATTTTGCTTAGCATTTTAGCCTTAATATATGTTAGACGAAAACAATGCTTTAATGTATTTAATAAGATATACAAGTGAAATTAATCATTGGAGTATAGGGAGCTTATCGGACCTGTGACCTGAACTTGTTGTTCGCTATATCACCTATTTCAATGCATCATCAAAGCTTGTCACACTGTTCCTATGGTTGAAAGGCTATTTCATGAGTATCTTGACAAAATGATGCAGTGACCAGATTTGCTTCTTTCTTGCTTCCAGGCTGATCCTGAGTAGATTTCCCAGAGATTTTACACCTGGGATTAAAGTACACCCTGAATAATCGGAGCTGGGTTACCCACCTTAAATTCAAACAAAACGCATAGATACATGAGCGTCAGCAAAAATATAAACATGACATTATCTGATCTGCTAAAGCTTCTGTAACATCTCAGATACTTGCTTACTTTTTTCCCCCAGACTGAAATGTTTTAGCTCCAGTTAAATTCCAATATATTAGTCAAATTCTGCGTCTTAGTTTCTGTCATATGAGACAAAATACAAGCTAAATGATTTGTATCAGTGCACCGACACAAATTATTTCAACCCTTAAAAGCTACAAAATAGTGACCTTGAGCTTTTCTGCATGACTTTATTGTGGACATAGTGCTATGTAATTATTCTAGACCCTGTATTTACACATATTTTACTAACACTTAAAACTTCACAGTAATGCTACTGCAGTGGATAGCCTATGATAAACACCAGGCAAACAGAACAGGAACAGGCAGACTCAGAGGTCCAGGAGTCCGAAGCCAGGTCAGGCAAACAGATCAGAACAGGAAAAGGTAATCAGAAACACTCAGGTACACTAAAAACACTTTCACCACTGAGATCAGACGGTAACAGGCAGGCTCAGTGGTTAAGAGGCAGAACAGGTCAGGATCAGGTAATCAGAAACACCAAGGAACTCTAAAACCCCTCTCACCACTATCTAAAGAGAACAATGATAATCTGGTGCTGATTACTGGATGCAAGCAATGTAAATAGAGGCAGGAACAGGTGGATCAGATGAGTAGTGATTGGAAACCGGGCACAGTTGGACAGGTGAATGGAATGAGTAATTAAGTCAGTCATCAGTGCCAAGATCATAACAGTTACAGGACTGTTATGATCTTGGCACTGTGGCCTCATATAATGAAATTGAAATGAGGTCCAACAAATTCATGAAACACTTTCTGAAATTACCCAGCAGCAGTGTCTGCTTAAAAAAATCTTAGAGAATTAATATTTTTTTTCTTTTTTTTTTGTGGTTATTCTTAAAATAAAGACAGAAATGTCTCCACTTCTTTAGGGGATCTGACGTAAACATTTGAGCTGTTTTTAGTGCTGTGATTTGTTTCACACAAAGCTGAGGTTCCAGTCAGGTGATAATAGGGTCATAAAGCAGCGTAGCACTTCACCTGTTGCTGCACACTGCAGGACAGCTAGCTGAAAGTATATCTTTCCCCTTTTTTGCGATTTGGCTTTTTTCAGTCAGTAATAATGCTCTGAAATCTGAAATGAGTACAAGCTAGGACATCTTTCAAAGTCCTTGCAGTTCTAGATAAAGATTTCACTATGTCTTTTCAGACTTTGAATTTTATGCGTCAGCTGTATTTTTTGTTTTGTTTTGTTTTTTTGCACAGTCTCGTTACACAGGCACTGTATAGTGCTGTAGTTGGTCAGATAAAAAGATGAAAAAACCTCCAAGACTAATTGTTTGGGTCTGAGCATGTAAGATTTTAAACCAGGATGTTATTTGACGATCCAAGAATATTTCAAATTATCGGAAGGTGTTTTTTTTTTGTGCGTGTTTAACATTTATGTTATTTTTTACAATATTTTTCTTCAAACGATTAGGATCTTGAGTCATTTTCTTCTGGTGAAACATTCAGCAGTCTGTCGCAAACAGAGATCAGTAGGAATCACTCGGCAAGCATCTACAATTTACAGTTATTCTGTGTAGTGCATCAACCTGCTGCTGCCATCATCATCATCCTCATCTGTAGATATGTATTGGAAATGTAATTTATATGATGTGTTGTTTCACAATCTAATATGCTAATCAGTATAACCGTTGTGTCACGTTTTTTCAATCCGCATTTAGCGCTCAGAGTCAGTATTTGTTTGATAGTTTGTAAGAAACTTGCACTGAAAAAAATCTAATAGTTGTGGCTGATGTTAAGTTGAGAAATAATGCACAGTTTAGCTCTAAACTTATTATGTTTCGTTGGTATTTAGTTTACAGCTTTACTCAGATGTTTTCTATCTCTATATCTCTTTTTATGTGTGTGTGGGTGTGTGCATAGATGTGGTTCCAGGTGTGTTTTTTCTTCTTCTTTGTTGTTTATTATTATTATTGTTTTCGTTCAGTATTAAATTGTGTTTTTTTTTTCCTTTAAAATCTGTAAATTTGGTTTGTGGATATAAGATTTACCTGCCCTCTCTTCACTAATCTTTTGTTCTGTAAATACACAACTGTAATACCATTCAGCTTACACTAGGGGTCACTAGAGACTCAACAAGAACCGCACCATGTTGTCTACTGCTGACTAAGTCACCATCAGTGGTCTTATTATCAATAAATATACAGAATAACAGTTGGGTTTCTTTGTGTCTGTATGTGTTCATTTTTTTGGTTCAAATCACTTCACGTACTAAAAAAAAACCTAGTGCTTCAACACTACTGAATTAGTTTGTTTATACCTTTATTACTTCTCTCTATGGTTTCTTGGTATTAATTTATAAAGTTCCCTTTAGATTTCACCACAGCAAATATCTTTCCTCATTTTGCTCTTAATAAACCACTTTTAAGTCATTTTTACTGCAGATTAACATCAAGATAACTGATGGTGGAATTGCATGTTTTTTGACACTTTGGGTGGAATGAAACTAAAACCTGCAAGAAGGGGAGCTGTGGCCCTTCACAAACCCTGAAAGTCCTGGGGTGCAAAGTAGAAACTGCTAAAGAGGCCTCTTAATCTTTTTATTAATGCTTATGTATGGTGTGTTCATACAGAGATTGGTTCTGTGTCTGAAGAAAATCTCAGAGTAAAAGCGAAGGTTCTGAGGCTGTAAAGAGCTGTTTTGTTGTCCATGTTGAAATGCTCCCTGCCATCGATCGAAAAGCCACTCAAGGATCAAGAAGTCAGTGGCGCATTAAAGTTTGCAAATACTCTCAGGGGGCAGATATGTTTATTTGCTGGATATATGGCCTTTGGTCTGATGGAAAGTTTTAAAGTGTGTAACTACTAGACTGAGGATTTTGCAAATAGGCAAAGGTTCCTTAAAGAAGATTTTTTACTAAATTAAACCAGTTAAAACTAAAACTTTTCCTCTTGAGATGTTCTGGATAGGGCATATTGAAAGGCAGAAACCTTTTTTTTATCTTAAATGTAAAATGTTCATATATTTTCTTTTGACAATTTTGATACAATTAGAGCTCTAAGTGGGTTACTCTGACAGCTCAAAACATATTATAAAGTGTCTATACTATATATTAGTTAATGATTATGTCAGTAATGAATTAATCAGGATTAATCCGATTAATTGTTTCAGCCCTAGTTACTACATTGATAATTTTTACTTTTTATCATTTTATAACGAAAAATCCAATGCAAATTGCAACAAAGTATTATGAGAATCTTGTCAAAGGATGCTAAATATGTTAGACTCCAAACAGTGTAAATAGCAGTTTTCCGAAGTACTTAAGAAATGTACTGCATGTAAATTTAAAGAAAGTTAAACAAAATAATAATAATATCTGTCATTATTCTCAAGTAGAGAATAATGACAGATATTATTCTGTCATTATTCTGTTCTAAGCATTCTGTTAATCCTAGCTGAACTGAAACAGGAATGCTTAGGCCTGATTTAGTGCCAGGTATAGAGCAAAAAAGGATAAGTGTCTCTCTCTATCTCTCTTTCTCTCCCTATATATATATATATAAATATATATATATATATATATATATATATATATATATATATATATATATATATATATATATATATATATATATTTCATTTCAGTCATTTTGATTTCAGTCCATCAGAAAATGTTTCACAAGTTTAAATTTATGTTAGATTTTTCTGAGTTCATTATATAATATAATTCATAATTTAATTTATCAAACTAACGGAAACATATCCATACATGGCCTACAGTAGAGCACTTTAAAAGTACAATTAATGGATAAAATTGGTAACCTTGAAGGTAGGATTTTCTGAAATTCTTCAAAAGACCACTTAAAAAACAAATGCACATGCACAACCCTGTACATGCTCTCGAGACGGAACATCTATTAAACGTGTAGGAAAGCATGCACGAGCCCATTTCTCCTTGAGCATGCTCTGTTTAAAGGTTGTTGTTTGCATCGCTCATGCAAGCTTACTTTTCAGAAGAAGATTTGCAATTTGTCCACTATGTCAGACTCACCACCGGTAAGTGAAAATGGGGATAAGGATGTAGGACGGCCTTACGTAAACATATCACCAGAATGTTTGGCAATTAGGAGGACCACTTATTTTGATGAGCCAGCTGGAATAACAACATCCCCCACTATACCTTTAAAAAGCCTAATAACATCTCATTGTTCATCATATTTGACATCTGCAAACAGCCTTTCTTTGGCTGCATTAAAGGTTGTTTAATAGCAAATTTTGGATATGATAACACTAAGAACAATAGGAAAGTTGGAAAAACAAAGAATTTAAGAAGATTTTTAGAAACAGAGGGAAATACCATCCACACGTATAGGGATAAGTTGGAAACACAAAAGGGGATGGAGTACCTAGAGAGAATATGCAGAAGGAGAGCATGCAGACTATATGAAGCATTAAAAACCTAAATATAAATGCATGCCACAATTTTCATATTTTCATTGCTAAAAAAAGAAAAACAAGCGTCATTTTGATTGATTGATTGGTTAATTGATGGTTAATGTACTGACTGATTGATTGATTGACTTTGATTGATCGAACAGTGAGAAAGGTACATGTTACATTGCTTGAATTAGTCAAAAAGAAGAAAGTGTCAAAGGAGGAAAAGGTGTGTGGGGTATACACAGTATATACAGTGTGTCCATATATATATATATATATATATATATATATATATATATATATATATATATATATATATATATATATATATATATATATATATATATATATATACATATATATTTATACAGGTTATTGCACGGGGTATTTACATAAATGGGTCTTTATCCATACAGCTATTGCACTGGGTATCAAATATATAGAAACATGTTATTGCATAGGGTATTAAATGGTAATTACACAACATATATTGCACAAATTATAGCAGTTGTAGTGTCCTAATTTTTAACCATAGGTTTGAATTTTTAAAAATAATATTTCAACAAAAACATCAAATCCTGTTCACATTGGAAAATAACGAGGGAAAAAAGTCACGGGTGTGAATACTTTTCTGTGATACGATGTTTTTGTCTCTGCGCCCTGGTTTATAGCAGTACCATGTTTGCCCACGTGATGGCTCTTGAGTATCAGCGGAAAACGGAACCTCGGAGCCATAAAAAGGAAGCGAACGGAAGTCCGCCGCGCGCGCACACACACACAAACAAACACACGCGCGCACAGATTTAATCTCCGTCTCTCTCTCCCTGTCTCTCTGTCCTCCTCCGCTCCTATGGGCTGCAGCGCAGTGACAGGCGGTGTAAACATGAGGAGCAGAGAGGAGAGCAGCTCCGCTCGGTCAGACCGCGGCCAGCCAGCGGAACTCGCTCCAACCTCGTTACGCAAATTACCGGAAGAGCGGCGCGGCAGTGGGTCCGCTAATGGAGCGTGTGTGCTGCTGGCTCTCTGCGCTCCGCCTCGCCCCTCGCCTCCGCCTCTCCGCGGCACATAATGGGCTGTGGGCTGCAGGGAGGCATTCACCGGGGAAGCGCTATTACTCACGCAGACACACACACATAAATTGAACGGACTCCGGAGCGCACAGACACCTCAATGTGCAGCCAGACTAATTATTAACCGGGCGAGCGCGCTTACACCCACCCATTTTCAAACATCAAAATAAACAACAAGGAGATTTATTTTTCCTAGAATGATGACATGCTTGCAAAAGCGGTTCCCCTCCACTTTCAGCTCTAATGTTTCTGTGCATTTCAACACCAGGGAGGCCTCAATAACAGAACCACCTGTCAGTATGTTGCGTTACATCTCCACAGCTCTAAAAATAACCATACAGCTGATATCAAAAACACTTGACCAATAACTTATAAAGGATTTGTTATTGGTTACATTGATATTTTACTTTGCAAGTTTATCTTCTCTACACCCAATGATCTTTTACAGAATTATACATATTAATTAATTGCAAAAAAAAGTTGTTTTTTTCTCTCTCTCTCTTTTTGAAAATTTTATGCAAAATTACTATTTGAGTGCAAATAATGTGCCCCAATTTCAATAAAATCAAGCAACAGTAGGGGCTTACTTAATTGAATCACAGGTTTGATGCCAAACTCGGACGCTCAAAAACAGAAAGGAACTTTAGAAAAGAGTCTAAATCTGGAGCCATGAGATAAATAGTGCCTTACTTTAGTAGAAATTCTGATTGAGGGTTAGGTCAATGTTTTAAAAAACTGGGAATCGGATGCCGCATGGGGTCCTTAAACATCAAGTGTTTACTCTAGACATCCTTCCTTATGTATTGATCAACTGAGCAAAAATCAGTTCTTTTATGCAAATCAGTGCTTAAAATGTTAGGAGGAAAACAGTAGGCCAATTGCAAAAAAATTAAGGTCCCACTGTTTTAATAGATGTAGAAATACTTGGAAGCTGCAAAGATTGGCCATTTAAACCACATCTATTTTATTTTGCGTTTAGAAAACACTGCATTAAATGCTACAAGCAATGCAGTTGGGAAACTCAACAGTTTATTCATATCCATGATTTAGAAAATTGTCAATTTAAGATTTTGAAAATGAAATTTGCACTTTTACTTTAGAAAACCTTAAATAGTCTGAACTTTTGAAAAATGTTGATAAATGTCACCCAGCTTGATGGATCTTAAACATGTGGTATTTTAAACCACAAGATAATTGACAAACTACCATGACCCTGACCCCTGATCTCTGACCCTTGAAGAAAGCAAACAGCGAGTATGCATCACTGCTTTTATCTATTTATGACCACTTTCTGGGGGTTCCTGTAACATGTATGGCTAGAAGATATGATTAAGGAATCAATATATATTTCAGATCATCCAAAAAAACTTCCAGTTAGTGTGAAACAGGCCACACTAACATTCCAGGTCTGCTTAAATCCCAAAAGAATCTGAACTGTCAAGTCACAGTGAGAAGAAAAAGAGCTCAGTCAATCAAATTCTGTTTGCATTTGTCAGCTATGAGTATTTGATAAAGAATCCTTGGCATCAAACTGGAATACTCTGTGTACTTCTGAGCTCTTAGATAAACACTCAGACTTCTTTCACTACTTTGCAATTTGTCACATCAGCAAATTTACTTGACTTTAAAACTTCAATAAAGTTTGTTGCACAATCTTTTGTTGAATACATGGTTTATTTAAAAAAGATGTCTACTAGAACTTAGAAATAATTGTAAATTAGAAACATAAATAGATCATAATATAATGTTGCATGTATTTAAATAATTGAAAAAATGTTCTGAAATGACTTCCATAATACTGCACATCCTGAGTTTACACCTGTCATCGATAATGATGATTAAATTCTAATAAAGTTTAGCAGTCAGAAGAAATAAAGAGTTTCCCTGACATTTGCATATTTTAAGTCATAGGTTGCTAAGAGCTGGTTACAAAGGATCAAAATGACATCATTGCAGAGAGAAGTGTATTTTCCTAACAAGGAAGAAGTGAAGAAATGATGAAGCAATAGTGACCAAACAAAGAAATGTGTATTTTTCACGAGCTAAAAAAAAAAAACACAACAAAACAACACACAAAATAATGGTTTCCTCTACTCCCCATATGTCTGAACCCTGAAACAAGGGGGTGGTAGCATCATGGTATGAGTTACTTTTTATCAAATCTATGTTTTGTTTGAGTTAGATGGCATTAATAACACTTTAAAACAGGTAGGCACTGAGCAAAAAGAATGAAAACTATAACGTTTTGGAAAGACTGAGTAAAATATTAAATGTGAGAGATTTAGTGAGCTTTTGCAAAGTAGAGGAAGAATAACTAGTAAAACTTTCCTGAAAGCCTGGAGACTCAGTCTGTCTGGATCTCATTTTCCAGCCCTTTGATTTGCCTGTTGAGCATTTCTGTGCTCCTTTTAACAGATCCCACCATGTTTTGATGCTTAAACGAGTGGAACATTCAGCTAACACCAGGAAGCATCCAGATCCCGATGATGATAAAGGAGTAGGCCCTCTTCCTTGGCTAAACCGAACATATGTTATTTCAAAGCTGCACAAAAACGATCCAAAGCATTGATCCAAATCAGTTTCCTTTTACATCTGTGTTTTAAAAAAGGGGCATTTTAAAGTTTCACGTGTCATTCATTTACTTTAGATGTTTTCATGACTGGATTTGACAATGATTTATTAAAGCAAGTTCTTTAAAACATTAAACTAAAAGCTGAAATAATCAGAAAACTGTAAATTTGATTGAAAATCTGCTTAAAGCCTCTATAATCTCATGATAGGTACAACTTTGCTTAACAATGATCTTTAAGCAGATTTCATCTCGAAAGCAACCAAAGGCAGCGACCAACTCTCCTCCCATAGAAACCCAAAGACAAAGACAGACACTCCCTCATGCATGCCACTAAAATGCCTCAGTTACTGCCTTATAAAGTAATGTAGCCAGCCTGTCTCACTTCACCTTCCTGCTCGTGGTGGGAGCTGTTATCACTGCTGTTTGTGTGCTGTTGTTGTTGTTGTTCTAATTGCTGTTGCTGCTTTGCCTCCAGCCTTCCCGCTGACACCCTTGCCTCACGCTTTCCAGCAACATGCCGCTGCGATGACAAGTACTAGAGTTCCCACTCAAGCTGCCTGTTCCTGTAGCTCAACGCACCACTAACCCTCATTCCCTCTACACCCCACCCTGCCCCCCCTTTTCTCCTCTCCCTTTCTCTCTCCCTTCTTCGCCCTTTAAAGCCTCAGAGATGATGACGATGATGACACCCGCAGTAATCTGTGGATGCTCAGCTCCTGACATGACACACAATTGAGGAACCCTCCCAACCTGATCTGGGTTTCATGGTTGCATTCAGGCACGGAGCGTCATCACTGACAATCAGACAGCCTTTTTTTTTTTTTTTCATTTTTTCGCAGGAGAATAGATGAAGTCAGTGAGGTGGGGTGTATGACTGACAGCACTGTTGAGAGCAGCAAAGCCGGCCCCTGGTTCTCTCTGATCTCTGCTCAGCAGCTGTGCACACTGGCTCTGCTGACCTGGTTTGTCTCTCTGTTTTCAGGCAGGAACTGGGATAAACTAATCTACAGAGGGGAAGCTGGGAGACTGTTAGTGGAGCTTTGTTTCTGAGGCAGCAAGAAAACAAAAGCTTATTATCTTAATTTCATTTTCTTGGAACAACACTGAAGTTAGACACTTTGGTACTAAGTAAAGCGGTTTGTATAGAGTTAGCATTGCAATTGAAATTTGCGGTCCCCTAAAAAATAATGCAAACATACAGCCATGAATGACTTTACCACTTGCAACAAAAGTCAGTACACTCCTATGTAAAAATGTCAACATTTTTTTTCCCAGTAAGCCATTTTCCTTCCCTGCTGTCACGTGACTGCTTAGCCATGGTGTCTTGTGTGAATGGTGAGCAGATGTGTTAAATTAGATGTTGTCGCTCATATACTCTCTCTTATTGGTCAAATAAAGTTTAACATGGCAAAGATCTCTTGAGAATGTAACTAAGAAGAAGCTGGGCTATAAGAAGACTACCAAAAACTAGGCAGTTGCCTAGGGCCCCAAGTTCCTGGGGGCCCCATACAACTCCTTTTATATGTATGGTTAATACAGCTATTACTTATTTGTGAACATTAATAATGTTTTTGTTGTGTGACTCCACCACATTGGATCAGTCCATTTGCTGCACGTGTGCAGAAAGGTCCAAAAAAACAGCAGCAAATCATTTGAAAACAAACGATATGAAGAGCAGTGTTGCCAACTTAGCACTTTTCTCGCTATATTCAGTGACTTCTCAGACCCCTCTAGTACTTTTAGTACAAAAAAAACACTTAGCACCAAATCAAGTGACTTTTTTCGTTTTCTGTTTTGGCGACAACATATAAAAGCACCAAACTCTGCACTCAAGAGCAAGTAGATTTGCAACCCCGCCTCCTGCTCTTGTCTATCTTGTCTGCTGTCATGATTCATGCAGCTATAATTTCATTCAAATGAAAAATGGAGAACAGATCAGCCAATCATGGCTTGTCTACTGTGAAAAGGCGGACTGTGTTATTTACTTTTACTTTCGCCTTTTTGGAAACACCGGAAGGAGCAATCAGCTGAGTTAGAAGGGTCTTAATGACTGAAACAACTTTCTTATTCCTTGTGAGACAGCATTAAAAGTCAGCTGTCACATTTCCAATATATAAAGAAAAAGGGAAAAAACTAAAGAAAGAGAGGAAAACGGCAAGAAAAGGGATAAGAAGTGAGGGACAAAAATTAGAACAAAAAATGTATTTCTATTCTATAAACATTTCTGTTTCTTTAAAATGGGTCTAACTATCAATACCCTGAAACTGAGCTGCAGCACAAGGCAAAGATCAGGTTCCAATTAGAACAAACCTTGCCTAAGAAGCCGCACATATACACTCGCTATATCTAGAGGGTTTCTTTAAAAAAAAGATATGAGTGCTGCCAGGATCAGCAAACCTGACAGGGCCAAGACCACGTGCTGCGCTCTGCATCAAATTTATCTAAATTACAAGGATTGCTCTTCTGAAAGAAGTTTACAAAGACAAGTGTGTTCAAGCATGGCCGTAGGAGTGGCATGGTTTGGGGCTGCATGAGCTCTTCAAGCTCAGTAAGGGAAACCTGACACCATTCCTTCCTTTTAGAATTAATGGTTCAACATCCATCCATCCATGCATGCATCCATCCATCCATCCATCCATCCATCCATCCATCCATCCATCCATCCATCCCTTTTCTCCTGCAGTCAGGGTCACAGTGGGACCGGTGCCTATCTCCTATCTTCATAGCAGGGCAACACACTGACATACAAAGAACCACAGCCATGCACAGACACATGTCATTATCTTGGCACTGATGACTGGGTTATTGGTTAAACTCTTCCACCTGCCTGGCTCCATCCAGTTTTCACTAATCAGATCCACCTGTTCCAGTTCCTATTTAAACTGCTTGTTCCCAGCCATCAGTGCCAGATTATTCTAGCCGTGTGTTAGACTTCTCTAGCTTACCAAGTGTGTTTCTGATTTCCTGATCCTGACTAGTTTCTGCTCCTGGACTTCTGAGTTTGCCCCTGTTCTGGTCTGTTTTTACCCGACCTGTCTTTTGACTGCTATTTGGATTCTGCCTGCTAACAACCTTGGATCTGTCTCCTGACCCCAGCTTAGGTTTTTCTTCGGTACCTCTTTGGATCTCGGATCTTCTGGCCTGGATATCTGCTTCTGCATCGACACCGACTTTGGAATTTCCACCTGGATACTTCTGCTCTTCCGCATCTGCTGGCTTCTGCTCATCAGTCTGCTCTGCTTCACTCCTGGAACTCTGTGGGCATCACCCGCCAAAGAGAAATTCTCCTGCTGTCTTCAACTTCTTCCTCTGGGCTGAACTTAAAGACCAGAGATTCCAGTCATCCTGTCCCAGCTGACTGAGCAGCTAAGAAAATGCTTTTTGAAAATCACTTCTGTTTGCCTGAATTCTGGGTCCTACATTCCAAGTTCTGACATCTAAGGACAATTTAGAGAAGCCAAATAACCACAGTCATGTTTTTGGACTGTGGGAGGAAGCTTGGGTACCTGGAGAGAAACCATGCATGCACAGGGAGAACATGCAAACTCCATGCAGGAATCGAACCCGAAGCCATCTTGCTACGCGGTCACAGTGCTACCCACAGTTACACCCTGCAGCCCGTAATGTTCCCAACATATTAATAACCACCACAAACACATCTCTGAGAAAACCTCTGAGGGTACTGACCAGGCACATCTTCTGATCTAAACTCTATTCTCCTTGTGTGGGGCGTCCTCAAAAATAAGGTGGTGGAGAGAATTCGGCAGCTCTGAGATAGTTTAGGCAGTGCTGGGAAATAATGTTGGTCAAACAATAAAAAAAAAAAGAACTTCTGGGTAAAGTTTGGACGTTTTCATTTAGGACCATGTGAGGATCTGATGCCAGCTATTCAGAAATCAATGACTGTATCTTGACTTATTATGAGGGGAGGGAAAATGTAGTTATAAAAGCTATATGAGCTGTGCATGAACTACTTCACATTGGATCAGAGTGTTATATCTTTATTGTTTTATCATTAAAAAGGTGTAGTATGATATTTACAAACAATCTAAAGGATGGACTCACTTCTATGATTCTGTTTTCCGTCTTTTTTTACTTTTGGATGTTTTGTGCATGCTGTCCAGAATAGATTTTAACTTTTACAAAATTGAACATACAAAACGCTACATCTGGTAGGAAGCTAACACTGTGTGCCAGCGTGAACACATCGTTCCCCATAGTAAATAAGGTGGGTGACTTCATCGTGTTTTAGGGATGCTTATATTTCAAAGGCACAATGAAGCTGGCTAGAATTCACGTAAATAATCACAAAGCTAAATACAGGGAAATTTAGAATGAAAAACTGTTATGAAAACTGCTGTTTATAGACTTTCCTAATCTGTTCTGTCTGAATCAGACATATTCTGCAAAAATAAATGGACAAAAAATGTCTAAATGTTCAGAGGTGACAAATACAAGCCCTTAAAGAGGGTCACTTAAGGCCTTTTACTCTTTCAGACAAAAAATAGAAATGCTGCAGCTAAGAAAACAAAACCACAAAAGCTAAAAGGCATACTTCACATCTGAACTAATCCAAGCATTTGAATGGGTGAGCCAGTGTCCAGCTCTGAATAATGATAATGATAATTATCATTATTCAAGTGATAATCTGAGGAGACACTTGAAAAAAGATAATTTTGAAACGAAGAATGAGAAAAAAACATAAGCATTGATTCAGCGATGCTAAATATAAATGCACTCCATACTTGGGAGGGGTTTATTTGTGAAGAAAAAAATTAAAGATCCTGAGTCACTTTTCTCCTGCATCACTGTTATGCAGTGATGCTGTTTATGGTGTTGATCCATAAAATCTTAACAAAAACACAGAAGTACTTAAACCTGACTGATCAAACATTCTCTGAAGTCAGCACACGAAACAAAAACATGCACAGAATCTATACAACCCCCCAATTCTGCTAAATCAAACTTTACTTACAAAACAGCATGAATTCATCTAAGAACTCATGTCAATTATATAGTTTGCAAAGGACTCACACAGAACATCAAATGAATAAACATTTATAACAACCGTTGGAGCAGGAATGAGCTCAGTGTAAAACTACGACGCATGGAAATGAAAAATCACAAGTTAGACGTTTGCTTCGGTAGTGTTACACTAGCTGCACATGGAACATCAATGTGTTGAAAAATATTTTACAAGCCTTCTTTAATAGTGGCAAACTCAGAATGCACTTAACGGGATATGTTAGGAACTGTTTAGTGAATTCTGTCTCTCCCACAAAGGTATACACATTAAAAGAACTAGAATTTACTGTACATGTAATAAAAAAAATAAAAAACTATGCTGCATCCTTCCATGCATTACAATGTTGGCCTCCATTTCACCAAAACAGACGCTCTCACCTGTGGCCATTTTCTTTTCAAGCTCTGATTGCTAACTGTAAAAATGTGAGGCAGTTGCACGCCTATGTGGTGAGTCCTGTGCTGAATCAGGCAAATTTCTGTAAGACTTTTTAATGAAAATGGTTTCTTGGGAAAACGGGACATTTTCCTCATGGTACTAAATGCATGAGAATTGTATGTAGCTTTTTGAAAAAAGTGTATTTTAAAATTACATCCAGAGGGAAGAAGTGCAATTGTGTTTGCAGTCTAGCAGAACTAAATCAAGCGGTCGTGGATGAATTACATGTTGCAGTTACTGTGAAAAATTGGAAAAACTAATGTTACAATGCAATGAAAGAGGATTTTTGCATGGGCTGCACTTTTTTGCATTTTGAAATACAAATTCTGAAATATAGAAAATTTAAATTAAATGCAAAATCTTTTTTTTTTTTCCTTTGGTGATTTAAAAAAACTCCCTTAAACAAATCATGCAAGCTGGAAAACAATCAATTTCCGTGAAATCATCTTTTTTTTAACTACTTTACTCTGGTTTTAGCTGCAAACTTTGCAGGTGGTTGTCTTGAACCTGTTTTCTGGTAAACACCTGGAGCTTAAAAAAGGATGACATCACCCGAAAGAATGAGTACAAAACTAGGACAGAACATAGTTACCCAAACTATTTTCAACATATATACAAATATTGTACTGCCTCTGTTTGTGTATTCAAGAGAAAATCACTACTTGTAAAATATATTATCGAGGATTTTATGTTTTGTTTTTCGATACCAACTTTATACCAACAATATCAATACAGTTAATAAAGAAAGACTCTTAGAAAATACAAACTTTGAAAGGCGCACTGAAAAAAATGTGTTTTTTATTCTGTTTTTGTTTAGTTACTTTTGTAGGTTAGGGTTGCAGACATGACAAGAGATCCGCAAATCCACCCAGTAAGCCAGCATTAGTAAACAATATAACAAACAAGCAACTTTTGACTTCCAGTCCTCTTCACAATCAGATTCCATGTATTTCATCGCTGCTAAATGTTTATAAAATCCATGTATTTTTGTCAAATACTGCTGACACTGTAAAGAATATGCATCAACCTCTTTTAAAATAAATATGAATAGAGAATAAAAGATCAAATTGATGAATATACTCAAAAGACCTCTGATCCGTTGTTTTGTGTCTAAAGTACCGTAATGTGTCCAGAGACATGAAATCCCAGCATCTTTCACGTGAGAGGTTAGATTTTATCTTAAAGAAATCCTAATTTATGACAAAACAGTAAAACAAATATTACAGATGTTTTTTTTTTGGTGTCTGACTTCTTGTAGAGTGGGATTGATTAAATAAATAGTCAGGTGATACTGTATCTTCATATCTAGTTGATGGATAAGTAAAAAAAAACAAGTTTCTGATCATTTAAACTCATACCTGATATCCTTGGATTTAATGTTAGCCTTTTGTTTTTTCATCTTTGGTTTTTCAGGTGTTCTTATATTTTAATTTTCTCATTCTAATCAGATGTATGTGTCCATATCTAGTCTCTTATTCTAGTTGTCTTCTTGTATAAAGGCTTACGTTTATTCCAGCAGCTTATTTGTTCCATGCAGTATGGAGAACCATTAGAATTTTCCATTTAATTATTAGATTCACTGCTTTCACATCCCAGTATTTAATCTCTCTGGTTGCGGTCGGTCATTACAAGATTCTCCTGTTTACTCCAAAGCAATACCCAGTCCAATCCTCAATACATTTCCTATTAAAACATTCAGCTTTGATACAATTAGAACAAATTTGTGATATTTTCACATTACAGATATTCAAACATTTCTTGGTACAAAACGAACATGATTGCAGAAATTGCACTTTGTGAGAAAAACGTCACAGTTGCCTGTTTCGGTGACCTAATGCAGCTGTTGGCAAATTACTCCGCTTTAGCTACACACATAGCTATGCAGGTAGTTAACCTCTGGTTTGCCCCGGTTTATTCTTGAACTACTTATTCTGGCAGTCGCTCGGAGCTAAAGAACTGAAGACATCATGAGAAAGCATGAGCACAAAACTGGGTCAGATTATAGATTTTTGAGCTTTTTACAAAAAAAAAAAAATAATAATACAAAAGCAACTTTTCTTTTGTAGTTTGCAGAAGTTCAGAATACCTCAAAGAGGTAACACCTTGCTGATCTTTGCTTTTGTTATACGTTTTCTATAGTTTTTATCCATGCCAGTGTGGAAGGGGAGCACCTTTGTTGTAGGGATAATATTAGTATTATTTTTATTTAATGGTTAAGGGTCCAGCATTAGACGGTCGCTGTTCAAACTTTAAGTAAACCATCAAAATCTTTTGTTTTATTTTTACTTTATTTAGACAGACTTGCCGGGCTGCTTTGTATTATGTGGCTATTGTAGTTAATCACAGTTATTTTGGTAGATTTTGAATATGAAAGGCTATTCATTTTGCACATAAGGACATTTTGATTTGGTTATTTCTTTATTATTATTATTTTATTTTTTTTTGTTTTCATTCAACCAGATTGTCTTTAAGTGTTACATTAGATTAAATTTGATGTTTTCCCTTAAACATTTAAATGTGCCATGCCCCCAATTTAGGGAAGATGTTCATCAGAGTTTCAAAAAGCAGAAAGGGTTGATAAGAGCAGGCTGGGACAGACTGAAACCAGCCCAGCAGGTTTTACCACCCCAGTGTTCGCATTCCCTCAATTCTTGCCCAGCAACAAAGCCTGAACGCTTACCCACCTCCTCCCATGTAGAACAACCTGTGCTCTCAGCAAATAGTCTCGGCCAGCCCACTTGCCTTCCTGTACCGCTTCATAACAGGTTTCAGAGCTCATCTTTTTATATAACATGGACCTGGCTGTCTCTTGATTCTCAGGGTGCTGTATGTGTCCAACACTCCCTCAGTTCACACACAACACAAAGGAGAAAACACCCTTCTACAGTTTCACTTTAAAAGAAGTGTTTACCGAAGATCAGATTTCCATCAGTATCCTCCCAGCATGCTAGTGCACATACAGCAACAAACTGTGTTCAAGGCGCTATTTCTGGAGCAGGAGACATGTGGGAGTCCCCGTGTTTACCCCGCAGCTGAAGGCCAGGGGAAGCTCAGCTGTTTACTGTTTCACTGGAAACTGGCTGGTGCAACAGTACATGTATGTGTAATCTAAAAAGTCCAGTCTGCACTGCACCCTCATGGACTAGAGTTTCCCTATAAGGAAATAAGGAAATACCCAAACCTGACTGCTGGAAAGGTGCCAGCCTTTCCAACAAACAAGAAACATTTAGTTGTTAAGGTTTTTTCCCTTACATATTCTATCAGGATCGCTTTGTCATTTCTAACTAATTGTAGTTGTCTATTGGTTAGAAGTTATCTCACATGTTTGATATAAAATCAACATAAACATAATAAATGTTTTTTTTAACCAATGAGAACCTCAAAATTAATATCTGAAAACACACTCCAGAGTGTGCTGTCACAATGCTGTCACTGAAAGTTTGCAAATCTTTGCAGCGATAGGCTAAATTTCAATACGTTTTTGGGAATTGGGGACTGGCTATACATAATAGCCAATAAAAAGACTTCAGAAGTCAAGATGAAATTGTTGTTCTAGGGTTTTCTGCTACAGAGCAAGAACTAAGGGTGGCAGATAAAAAGGCCTATTTTGGTATCGATTAAGTTTAATAAGAACGGTGGAAATAGTTCAGAATAACACCTTGTAGGAAATCCACCCTAATGGGCATATCTATGAACAGATGTGCTTTGAGTCCATTAAAACATGACTTTCTTTTTCCTGGTCTATTCTCAGAAAATATTTGATTATTTAAATCAAACATTTAGATGACTTTCCAAAATTTTGAGCACAACTCAAAAAAAATAAAAAGCATTAGGATTGTGTCCCAGTCTTTGTGCTGTCTGGTCTCTTACCCTCAGTCTACTGCACTGATTTGTTGCTTTGTAAAGCTCATATCCTTGAATTTTGTCAGGTTAAAACCACAAACATCACATTTTATTTAAATGTTATCTAATGGAAACCAAAAAGTAAGTATGAACTGGAAAGAAAGAAAAGGGTACCTACTTCCATTTTTTTTAAACAACCTAAAAAAAAAGCATTCCTACCTCTTGAAGGTGCCACCACTATTTCCCTTGCAGAGGCGATATGTTCCGGGTGGAAGGCAGAGTTTCTCTCAGAGTTGACAATGTAGCTCCATCTATCTTCCCTTTAACACCCAGCTTGCCTGCCACAGTATCTGAAGAGAGGCCATTATCTTTTATCAATGTAAAGGTCAGTATATTCAGTATAGTGTTAGCTTTTCAGTCCTAACTGTTTGGGTTGGACCAGATCAGAGTACCTTCCTCCATGTGTTTGCTTTTGGTCATCTGTAACCAGATTTCATGTGGTTTTCCTCCAACATCTTTCTTCTTGCTAATCTTCCATTAAGGCCATATTTGTGCATATGCATATGTGCATAATAGGTGCACATCATAGATAATAGATCTCCCACATGCAACCTTTCATGACAATTTCCAATAAAATCGGTTTAAAATGCGTGGTTTTATCCCTCCAAAGTGAAAGCAGATAAGATTAAATGTATTGTGGGGGATTTTCACAAATTTTTTAAAACATCCGCTCTCTCAACTTAAAAAAAAAAAGCACATTCACAACCCTGTACCTGCTCCCAAGAGGCAACGCCTAATAAACGTTTGCGAGAGCATGCGTTAGCCCATTTCTCCTCATGCACGCTCTGTTTAAAAGTGGCTGTTTTATTATATCCGAACATCCGCTCTAACCCCTAAATTCCTCAATCACTATATAGAGTGGGGACTGTATAGAGGACTTTATAGCAAACTCAGTTAACTGACTGATCGGACAGATGATCACAGCTGTTTGCTCCGTTGGCAACATAACTCCTCCTCATCAGGGTGCCTGTGCCATCTTTGTTATTAGTCCCTGCTGTCGGGTAGCGACTGTCACTACCCGATCTGTCCCGAAAGCACGATCTACGATCAACTTATTTGTGAATGTGCATCCAGATATACATCAGGGTCGTCCTCGATTTTATTTTGTTAAAAATACCTAAATGAACTTTTCCCTCCCCAAAAATAGTTAACATACTAAAATATAAAGTGTTAAAGGTTAATAATGTATTTCCTGAGAAAATAAATGCTTAGACTTCGATTTATTTTGTGTGCAAAAGTGTAAACAAAAAGAAATTTCATTTAGAACAGCTCTCTAGACAATTTCATATTTTAAAGTACAGCCTTGATAAGGTAAGCAGCAGTGATGCCTTAAATGCCTTAAAATCCTTTCTGTTTTATCACACGTCTCTACCAGATCTGAACTGGAAATGGGATCCTACGCTACTTCCGGTGGCTAACTTTTTTGGCTTTGGATCTAAATATAAATCTAGTCTTTTTGAGTTGTGATGAGATGTTTTTGTTTCGTTTTAACCTTATGGTATATAGTGCGTAATCTAAAGAAAGAAACACTTAAAATGCAGATAAACATGGTTTAATCATATTTACCCGGACTGCCCTGAGCATGTCTGATGATGACGTTAGAGAAGCAGTTTAACGAAAGAAAACGTAAAAAGCCTAAAAATTGTCTCACAAAATTCAGAAAACATTTTTAAAGATGTGTATTATCATTCCTTAGTCAGTTAAGGATAGAAATAAGTAGTTTTAGTACCACAATTATAGTATTTATGAATATGGATGTAAATCTGCTCGCACGGATTGGGTAGTGACAGACTATGGAGACAGAGGGCCACTGTGACAGCAAATCCCATAAGGCTTTGCGAGGAGAGGTTCAATGTCTTTCTGAAACTGTAGCTCACCACAGATATACGTCTGACAGTCCGCATGCACAAATAATGATAGCTAATGGGACAAAGACGTAGGATGGCCTTACATAAACATATCACCAGAATGATTGACATTTATGAGGACCATTTATTTAGAAGTGAAAAAGATAATAATTAAACTTTTTTGATCTCACAATGGATAAATTAACTCTCTGCAGTTAACCTATCCCCTTTGGGGAGCAGTGGGCTGCCATTGTGCAGCTCCCATGGAGCAGTGTGGGATTTAAGGGCAGATTATACTTCTACAACCGCAAACATCAAATGTTGCCTGCGTCTGGTCGCGAACCAGTTTTGCTGGTATGCTTCTGCAACGTCGGTCTGGAATTAAGGATGCACAGCAGTTTCCCACCAAAGCACTAGGGGGAGGCTATTCGAGAACTCCCGAGTGTTTGTTTTCCGAAACATGTCTGGGGCATCGTACAAGCGGTTGTACTTCCGAACCTCCTTCATCAACCTTTCGTCGTGGTTATCCATTGCTGTTATTACTCCTCGGTTTTAAAAAATGGCGCGCCCCAGCACCGAATTGAGAAGGATGACCACACAGACAGCCAGAAAGGCATACCAAGGACCAATCACAGCTGTTTTCTGTCTGCGCACTTCTGCTTGAGGTCTCTGCGGGTTTGCGACCGTCCGTGGTATAGTCAGGATTTCTTTGAGGTGCACAATGGTTGCAGAGCCTCTTCACGGGGGGCGTGGTCATGCACAGAGACAGATTTGACGGTTGCAGAGGCTATGCGTCAGAAGTATAAATTGGCCTTAAGGGTCTTGCTCATAGTCCGAGAGTCCAGGCTGTGGGGATCAACCAGGTACTTGCAACCTTCTCAGAGCACAAACACTGCTCTAACCACTAGCCCACTCCCAACAATCCATGATCAATTTAGATGATCCACCCGGAAATCAATGATCGTCCTCTATACCTTTAAGACGGTTTGAATACTTTTTAGGGCAGATTTCAAACAGATCTGTAATACAGATTTACAGTTCCTTCCAGAACCTTCCAGCTGACACACGTGTACTTTCAGTCTCCAAAGCTTTTATTCTCCTCCATAGAGAGGAAAACACGTGTGGCTCTGCCTTGCTGTAAGTGCAGTAGGGCTAACACTGGGTTCACATTGGTGCACCTTGCTCCCTATCCGCCCCGCCCACCAATCAAACCCTGCTCTGTGATTGGCTGTCACTGCCTCAGCTCAGTGAGCTGATTCTTTGTGGATGAATATGCATATCAAATCCAAGCGGGAAGACACGCCCATCAGTCACTTTTTACTCATCAGAACAGAATGTGTGAAATGTTAGACCCAATCTCTGCCAAGTGTTTCACCGGAAGGGAGATAAAGTTTTAAAAATTCTACAGGATTGAAAAAGAGGTCAGGTGAAATTTGAGTCCAAGACTTAAGCGCTTTAAATGCAAATATTTATTTTATGTTTTTGAACTTTTTTATGTGCTTGAGAACTTTTCCTATGTATGATCTGAATGAATCTAATTCCTGTCTGAGCCTGTTCTTCCAGTTTTAGGAGTCAGTGTGCCAGATCTATAATGTTCCCGTCTCTGTGCTAACTCAGGTCATTTGGTTCAGGTTTCAAACGTGACAAACCGGTTCAGGGACCGCCTCAAAAGTCCTATAAAAGCACAGCCTCCATCATCCAAATTCAGATTTCAACGAGAAGAACTCAAAGAGAGGACGAGAAACAAAAACCCCAGAGGAACTTAAATCTTTAATATCTAAACGCCAAGATGATGATGCAGCAGCTGTCAGAAAGCACCAACCAGAAGAACTCCCTCCTGAACGCCATGAACCGCTTCATCGGCGCCGTCAACGACATGGATCAGACCATCCTGCTGCCCAGCATGCTGCGGGACGTCCCGCTGGAGGAGGAACGGGAGATGGGCGGCCTCAAGTCGGACGAAGACGAGGGGGACATGTACAGCTACTACGAGCTGCTCAAGTCCATCCGCAGCGACATGGAGTGGGGGTCGCGGTATGCCTGTGCCGACGAGAGCCGCAAGGAGAGCATGAAGATCACTCGCTCCCACTCCTCCGCCTCCACCTGCTCCTCCGCCTACTCGTTGTCCTGCTCCGAGGAGGAGGACGAGTGCGAAGATGAGGATCTGAAGAAGCAGTTCCAGTTCCACCTGACCGGACTGCAGGGGGTTCTGTCCAAGTTGACCGAGCAGGCCAACTCACTCACCAAGCGCTACAAGCAGGAGATTGGCATCGCAGGATGGGGCCAATGAGATCCGCACAGAAAAAAAACAAAATTTTTCTAGTCTTCTCGGCTGAACTGAACTTTTTATTTTCATTTTCCCTTAGTGCTGCTGATGCTGTCATCTATCTGTTGATGAAGAAGGCGGCAGTTTTATGCTTTTGGTCCTGATGAAAGCAGGGATGTTTCTTTTGTTTTGCACGCTTGATGTACTGTGCACATTTTACATCCAGGTCATATCAAATGAAACTATTTAAGCCTCTATTTAATATATTTATTACAAATGTGTACTATAGAGTTATATAAATGTTTCTGATGTGGGGAAGAAGGACCGAACAATACTGGCAAAAGATTTGACATCTCTACCTTGATGATGATGATGATGTCAATGAGTTCACATGGATTCTTCCTTCACTGATTCTTTCAATCTGAGGCATTGTTTTGAGTTTTTTTTTCTGTTTAGAAGGAGGCAGATGGTTACTGTATAGTTGTTTAGCTGCCCATGATCTCTTTGTGTCCTACATGGTCAATGAACTGGAATCAAATGATAATTCTTCTGCAAGGAGAATAATGAGGGTTTCCATAAGAGGCTGTTTTTGTTGTTGTTGTTGTAATTTAGCCCATTTGGTATTATGATTGCAAGGTCCATCTGTCAAAGCAAGCCATTACTTTTGTATGCACATTTTTATACCTGTACTTAATAAACTTTTATATGAATGTAATGGTTTTTAAAGTGAGACTTTTTCCCCATTCATTAAATATGCTGCTTTCCAAGAGAGGAAATAGAACCTTAGAAATTAATTTCCTTTTTGTTATTTTCTAGTGTCACTTTGTCATTATAGTTATATTTTTAAATAAACCTTTTGCTGACAAACAGAAACCCTTTTGTGAAAACTCTTATCTTAAGATATTTAGTAATAATTTCATGGTGCTGTAAAATATATTTTCAACCTGCAGATTTTTTCAGAGATAGGTAAAAAAAAAAAAAGTGATGATGACTATTTTTTCTAAAGGAAATGAGCTATCAAACAAAACCTATTAGGAAATTTTCTAAAATGTAGATTTACCTTCATTAATATAACATTTTGTGAAGCTGAGTCCAATTACATCATAGATGTAAAAAAATTGAATGTACTCAAATTCAACCTGTCTGACGACAGGAAGTAGACCTGATCTTAAAGAGCAAAACATCCAGATTTTATTTCCAGAAATAATAAAAAAAACAATATAGTGATCTTTCAGCCTGGAAAGGATTAATGCACCTCTAAGGCTTTGGGATTGTAGTAAACTACAATGAGAGCCATTATCCACAAAAGGAGAAAACATAAAACAGTGGGGGATCTTCCCACGAGTGGTTCACCAACCAAAATTACACTAAGATCACATTTAAAACTCATTCAGGAGGCCAATGAACTCAGAACAACATTTAAAGCCCTGCAGCCCTTTGTGCCATAGTTAAACTGAGGGTTGATTATTTAAAATATAAGACTGACAAAATAACATAAAAAAAATTATAATAATAAACCCAAGGCTCAGCTCACATTTACCCAAAAAGACATCCTGATGATATCTAAGACTTTTCCCTAAATCATTTACACAATTGCAAAACAAAATAGGCATCTTTAAAAGCTGTTTGTACTTTTCCATGTGGTGTAAAACTAAGACAGTGTTTCCAACAAAAATAAACCATAGTTACAGAGTCTGGATCTGCTTTGCTGCTGATGGACTGACCACCATCTGCCTCGTAGGAGCAATCTTGTCCACCTCGGCTATCTGCTCAGCATTAATCTTAATCGATAGTCTGTTAAATCATGTAATAAAAGATTTCCATATTTCTATCACTGGCGTTTAATGATTAAGAGGCCATCAAATTTGCAGCATGCAAATTTCATGAATGTGACCCAGAGCTATGCAGAGACATAAAGGAAAGACAAATTATTTTTGTTAAACACTTTTTCTTCAGCTTTTTTCTCTTAGGGTAATCCAGCAAATCGGATCAGCCGTGCACACAACTGCATAGTTATTGTTCAGCTGTGTGATTTTTTTTCATAAAATGCATGAGAGCAAAGTTACCCTTCCATCTGTGAAATTAAAGGGTTACAGGAAAACACTTCAAGCTAGCATCAACAGCAGCCGATGGAGCTTTAAAATGTTGGCTTTAAAATCCTCCAAAAACAGAAGACAAGCAAACAGACAAAAAATCTGCGTGTTTTAGTGGACGATGAAGAGATAAACATTACTGTCATTGCTTTACATGTATGAAATCCCTATTAGTCCTTCTCAACAGGGCAAATACTAGGTGTACATATTTACAGTGTGCAATTAGTTTTCAGCATTATTTATGTTATTTTTTATTTTTTTGTTTCATATCTAGTAACCTGTTAGGTATATATATATCGATTTCAGTGTTTGTGTTTAAACTGTGTCTAACAAAACACTCCTGACTGTGTTTCTCGAAACAGGGTGAAAGCAGGCAGAGGTGGCAAATGTTTTGACAAAACAATTTAAGTATGATTTCATCTGCTTATATTTTGGGTAAATACAGTACATGTGCGACAAAAAGAGTTAGACATTTTAGCCAGCCCAAATTCTCTAATGCAGGTTAGTCAGGTTAGACCACAAGGTGAAGAAAAGTTCGACCAAAAAAAATGCTTTACGTAAACAATTGTCAGCTAGTTTATTAGTTTTGTCTGTTTATTAACTAGGTTAACATGTGTTGAGTTGTGTGGATGAAAACCTCTTGTTGATGTCAAAAGGTCAGGATCGAATGAGCAGACTGGTTCAAAATAATTTAATGATATTATCCAGCAAACTCTCAAACCTTAACAAGATGGTGGCACAGATGCAGAAACCAGAACTGACACTAGATTGAAAATATACCAAAACTAGACCAGGAAGTTTCTAGGTCCAGTGAGAACTGATCTCAGCTAAGGCTTTCAGATCTTAAATAAGGTGTTGTAAGTATATCCTCACGATCCATCTATGTGATGCTGTAATTTTAAAAAGTTTTTCTATCATTGTGAGATAGGGATATTTAGCAGAGCAAGCAGTTCCCCACCAAACCAGAGGGTGGCAGCAATGACTATTGACAGCCTGAACAACAGACTAAAAAAGTCCAGAGGCATTTTACTGACAAAAAATGCTGGTTGGGTTTGAATGCGGTGACTGCATCCTCCGAAGGCCAGTTTCGTCGGCTGATTACGTTATAGTGCAGAGCTGAAGCCTGTTCAGATTGCATGACTCCTCGTTATGCGGCCTACAAATACAGCCTTCTTTTTGCCTGTTTTGAAGGACGGGTCTGTATACTATGTAGCCTTGGGTATCCCGTGATTCATTGCAAGTTCAAGCAAGGCGGCTGCTCCGTGCTCAGAGGAAAAAAGGAAATGGCGCTGTAGGATTTAGGTTTATTTCAGTATAATACAAGTATGTCAATAGTTTCCTCTGATATTAATGGAAATAGTTGTATTAAATGGTTAGTGAGTCAGATATGTGGTGGGTAATGTTTGGTTTATTGTAAGGTTTTATCTGTCACTGTGCAAATTGGATTGGCTGACATCAAAGCACAGGTTCCAATATCTGTGCAGTTTGGAGAATCCAAATCTGATATCTGCGATGATGGTACTGCTGCTGAAGCTCCAGAAGCTCCAGAAACCATAGAACAGTAGTGAGAAGTCCGGCGTACATCCTTTGCCTGCTACTTTGTGTGTCAACTGTCACGGTTGCTAGGCGACTGAGTGTAGGCTGAGTGAGGCCAGAGAAGGCTAGACCTGTTTGAATCCATAGCCAAACTCTACCGATCCTTATTTTCATTGCTTTGAAGGACCCGCTCCAGGAAGGCCAGGTCCTTGGAGGAGGCAGCTGCTGAAATTGAACTCAGCCAAAAGCACAAGAAAAGGGAATGTTATTGGTTTATTAGCAGGATCGATTTAAAACCTATGAATGGATTTTATGGAAATGGCACGGAGCAATTCATTTTAATTTGGTTAAGATCCAGATCATGTGCGTGTTTTAGTTATAGCTTTTATGTGGCCTTCATGCGGTCTGCTAAAGATGATCCTTACCACTTATAAAGAGGAAATTAGCAGAACATTTTGTTCAAGAGCTTTTGTTGTGGTAGAGAAGAGAAACATGATTGATCCAAATCCTGACCGGCTACTTGGGAAAGACAGTAATAGACTTAAAACATATATATAGTTTAATTATGTTTTAAAAATATATACCGTATGTCACAGCATTGTGTAGACTACAAACACAACAGGATAGAATAATTAACAGTGCTGCTGTATCCACCATACAGAATCGTTTCGCCGCTCACCACCATGTTGAAAGGTCAAAGTTTACCTCTTCGCAACAACTCCAACATCAGAATTTTCCCAGCTTTCTAGTGGAAATTACAGCATGATTGGGTGTTTATGTGCAGTTTTCATATCGGCTTTTGGTATTTACCATAATTAAGATATTACATGAAGGCACCCTAAGTCACAATTTGGTCCAGATTTTGCTGCTTGGTGGAGGTCTGTGCACTCTTTTTGGTGCGCTCTCATCAATTTAACATGGAAAACATTTTTTATTAGAAAACTTGGTAGATATAAATTTTATGTATTGTGCTAAAATAATGGGTTCTATCGATGGATTATTTAGCCCCTTAAAAAAAACTAAAAACAAAAAATGTGGACAAAGCTGCACAGGAATGACTGTATTTGTTTAGGGTTTGGGTTAATCTGTAACAAACAGTTGCTTTTTTCTACGCCTTGGTCAGAAATGAGGAAATACTGCAATTAAAATGAAGAAAAACGTTGTCAATTGTTTAATTCATAAAACCTTCCCTTAGTCAGAAACAATGCAAAATCTTTAAGGAGGGTGGTGTAATAAATTGCCTGCAGGTGGAGGAATGTTTCCTGTCTGTTAAGTTTCAAGTGACAACACCTTGAACCACTGAAACTCTGTAAACGGGAGTCTGTAGGGGAACAATTTTGGTCTGTTTAATGCTGCATAAAAAGGAGCTAATGTGAACGGATCTAGGAAGACATTTCCTTTCTTCATGAAGTCTCAGCCTGTTAGAGCAAAGCCTAAATGACCCAAAGCTCTGTTATATAAGTTTAGTTGGATAAATACACTAACGAGAGACGTTGCTTCCGTCGCAGCAGTAATCATAGTTATGTAACACCTCAACACGAAGAACAGGAAAATTATTCCCAATTTCTTTATTGTGTGACTGACTCACAAAGCAAATGCCATGTGGGTGTAGCTGGGCTTTCAGTGACAATACAGGTCGATAAAGCCCAGCACACCCATTTTTGCTTTGGATTACCCTTGGTTTTACACACAAACCCATGGAATGAAGCATCAGGCATTAAAATATAGTTATTCAATTATTTTGTTAAATATTAGCAGCAGAATCTTTAAAATAGACTTTAAATCCTCGAAGTACCTTAATAAACAGCAGCCAATTGCTGCAAAGTAAAAGACGCACATAAGCTATGAACTGCTTTGTAAAAAACTTTTCTTGAAGAACTTAAGCTATAAGGAAGTCAGCTTTCTTCAATTTGTTAAATTGTCTTTGAACAATATTTTTTTCAAGGCATTAGCCGTTTTGCTTTGAAAAATTTTGCTTTTAATCTTTATTTACTGAAAAGATGGCATGACTCAGTTTTCTGAGCAGTGAATTTGATAAGAAATGGAGGCCTTTGAACAAATAGGTGACTAAATGAGATAGCAGGTCAAACAAGACTACTGCAAATAAACAAATATCAAAGAGAATGTTTTGATGTTTCTCAGATATGCAAGTAGAAAAAATACTCTACTAACCTGAAATTGGAGCTCACGAATGTAACATTCATCAGTCAATTATTTCTTAAAGTAGTTGGCTGTTAATGGATCAGTGAGAATGCTATTGCTTATATGACAAATATCACAGGCAGGCCGGAGAGGATTTGTTTGGTTATCTTTCAGATGCAACCCGTTTGTACGGATTGATTAAACTGACTTGAAAGTGCTTCGAGATTACACGTGTTTAGAATTGAGTCTATATAAATAAATTGAAATGAGCCAGAAGAATAAGTATAAAATCCATCTTTGTGTCCAATACAATTCAAAATATATTGAGTACTTTTGTTTTTATGTAGAGGGCATACGGTGGCACAGCACTGGTTCATGGCTTAAAGTATTTTATAAATCCATATTATGGACCTCAGTGGACAAACTGACGAGCAACACTCAGGATGTTTTGCAGAAATTAGTCTTCTAAAAGTTTCTATGCACTCTGTCAGAAGTTTTATTGCTCCCTCCAGCAACAACAACAATAAAAAAAAGTATCTCCAAAAAAATAAATTTTTTTAGAAAATGAAAAATCCTCCCAAAAAATACTTATTTTCTAAAGTTACCAGCTGTGTTTGATACTGTTTTTCTGGAAATCTGTACTTGAAATCCCCAGGCAGATCAAGGTTTATTTTTAGAAGAGAACAAAAAGAGAGTCAAAAAGTGGGATATAAGGTTTTGGTTTGACTATAGCATACATAAAAGATATTGTAAGAATGAAAAGATGTTGGCAAATAAAAATAATCAGAAGATGCCTGTGCCAGCAAAAGCTTCAAGACAAAACATCTCTAGACGGTGCATAAGAACTGTTTTGTATGGGTGGTTGAACAACCTCTCAGCATACCATAATCTTAGTTACATAACTAATTTATTCTTCATACTTATAGAGAGGAGTGGACATTTTCCTGAACACATATCTTGTTGGTGGGTGTAGAACCTAGATTTAATTTAACATCAGTATTATTATAAATGATGTTTTCCTTTTAAGGCTAAGCCTAGATGTCCATGGTGACTGTTGGAGCTTCAGAGATTAACTACTAAGGTGTGAGAATCTTTTGATGGGAAATCCATTAGTCATGCAAAACATAAATCTGTGGCAAGATTCTACAATTGGAGGAAAGGTTGCCAAGGCGTCAGCTGTTGTTAAAGAAAAGCCATATGACTTTTCTACAAGCCATGTAAGAGAGCAAATGTGTGTAAGAATGTGCTCTGATCAGAGACCAAAAATAGTTTCTTATTTATGTAGTAGAGGACTTAAACTCCACAGTATCCCCACTGTGAAAAGTACAGGTGGCAGGATCGTAATAATACTAATGTTAGGATGAATTGAGCTAAACGTAGTACATTTCTGGGAAAAACAGTATACAGTCAAGGGAATAGTCCAAAGAGCAGAAGAATTTGGATCAAATAACCCACAGGATTGTATTTTAGTAATTGGCCAAATAGGCAGTTTGTCTGTAAAGATGGTAGAGACATACAGCAAAATACTTCTAGCTGTGTAGTAGAAAGAAAAAAAAAATGATATTTTTTTTTTTATATATAATTTATGCCATTTATATAAAATTCTAATAAACCAAAAAAAAGTTTTTGGTTCAAAAATATTTAAAGGTAAAAAAATCTCAAGTGTGATGAAGTGTGGTTCTTGTCAGTATTGTTGGGACATTTTTTTTTAAACGTTTTTTCTCATAAATTTAGATTCAGAAAATGTATTAATGTGCTACTCAAAGTGAACTTAATTAAAAAAAAACTTAACTTCAAAAAAATTTATGAAACCTCACATAAACATTTCCTTTCAGTCTGATTCATTATGTAAGAAGGCTTGAGCGAAACCCGTTCCCAGTGTATGTCCCTTCTCACGCACGGTAGAAACAGGAAGTAAATGGAAAGCTACTACCAAACAAAAACAAGCTGAGCAGAACTATTTATTTTAAGCACGTGTAAAATGGACTCTTCCAATTTAAGTAACCAGTCACGCTGCGTGTTTTTCAGCTCCCTCTCCGAGGACTACCGATGTGTAAGTAGTCATTCTTGGAGCAACAGAAGCTTTAGCTTTTAAGCTAAAAAATTAGCTGGCTTAGCAAACACTATCATTAATATTAGCATTCATTTTCCATGCGATTCTTGTTCATTGATTCTTTAGCAGGTTAATTAATGTACGGGAGTTTGACAACTGCATAGTTCCCAATGCTATTAATAGCAGCGAGCTTTCAGGAATGCTGAATGATTAGCATTTTATCGCTAACTAATTCCTGTTAGTCCAACCTCTGCTGCTTCACTGACTCAGAAATCCAACTGAATCGGTGCCAATTTTCAGGTTTAGCATCTTTAGCCCTGAGAGGAAATACATCTGTAAACACACTCAGAAGTTATAGCATGCGAAATGACAACAATGCTCTAAATAGAGCGCACAATGCTTGGTATTTTGGTTTTCAAAGCCCTCAAAAGCTTGTAGCGCTTTAGTTTGTCTCATTTGTGAGTTTGAATCTATTGCATTAGATGTCTCAGGCAACATTTTTAGTTTGGACTTTTTAATGCATTTTAGCTGTTATTTCTTTAAAGATGTGATTAGTATACAAACAGCTTCAATTAATTTTAGATACAATAATTGGGTGCACTTAGAACAAGGTTGAGTTTAGGTTTTAAATTTGCTTTTCAATAGTATTTTAGAATTACACTTTAAGATATAAATATCCCCAATAGGTTTCTGGGTTGATTCTGGCTCAATGATTAAATAATCTTCTCATCAGAAATTGTAGAGCCTATATAAAAGGATTGGTTTGATGGTACAGAAGCGGCATGCAGGCGTAGTACATACATTTTGAATAATATATCAAATGTATGGGCTATCTGAAAGTAATTTTAAGGCATGTTGTGTCCGAGCCGAGGGAGCTTCCCACTTGCAATGAGGACCTGACACAATAAAATAAAATAAACTCATTGATGAAGGGTTAGGAAAAACCAACTAGAAGCTAGTGAAACAGAGTGCTATTGTCCTGTATAAACCAGGCTTTACACTGAACAAAAAAAGGCCCCACCATAATAAACATTTCTAAGCATGACTGGAATTTGCAGCTACCTACATGGACAACCTTGTTTCTTCCAGAGAAACCTGACAATATAACTATGACAAATATTGTGGTTTTGGTCACAGTTTTTCAGTGAGCTGTCCATATCGCATGTAGCTGTTCTTACAGGACAGTTTTCTTTAACACACTTTAAAAGGATTTAAAGCATCTTCTGGATATACCTCAACCATAACGTTATCAGAAATGTGTGGAATATTCTTAAAATCTTGATCTGAAATAGAAAATCCAACAGTTTACAAACTATTTATATGCTTCTACAAAGATGTAAATCATCTCTTGGTTTGGGAAAAAAAATGACAGATTAAAACTTGGAAATCCCAGTTATTCATTGAAGCTATTTTCTCTATTACTATCCCATTCCTGTAAAAATAAATGTGCAAATGTGTTTTTCAAAAATCCAATAATGATATGATTTTTATGTCCACAAATGCAAGTAATTATCAGAGTCATGAATACCAATTTCGTGCCTGTAACCAACAGCTGTTTGAATTATACAGCAAGGAAAATATATGTGAACACCCTGCTATTTTGCAAGTTCTCCCACTTAGAAATCAGGGAGGAGTCTGAAATTGTCATCACAGGTGCATGTCAACTGTGACAGAACTCTAAAACAAAAATTAAAAAAAAATCTAGAAATCTTATCTAATTTTTTAAAAGTATTTATTTGCATGATACAGCTGCAAATACGTATTTGAACACCTGTAAAAATCAAAGTTAATATTTGGTACAGTAGGCTTTGTTTGCAGTTACAGAGGTCAAACATTTCCTGTAGATTTTTACCAGGTTTGCTCACACTGTAGGAGGTATTTTGGCTCACTCATCCACACAAATATACCCCATTTACACTCCTCTAGAAAAAACGATCCATGCCGAGACCGCTCCGAGCTCGGATCAGTTAACCAGGCCGAGCTCGGTTCTGACGATCGTTTACACATCACGCTATCTCAGTTCCTCGACTCCCCGCCTCCTAATGACGATCTGCGGTATTACTGCCAGTATTGAAGGAGGAAATCAAGCAGTTGGTGGCGGTAATGCACCAAAGGTTGTTTGCCAACCGCCATAAAACACAAGAAGAAGAAGACAAAGAAGGAGGGAATCAAGCAAATCAAAATGGCGGCGCCCATCACATTCAGAAAGTTATGCTTGATTATTATTGCTGTACTTCGGTGTTTGCGGAGGGACAGGCGAAGACCGCAACCTTTCGTGGATGTTCATAGTTGTTGTTCTTCTTCTGTTTTGGGTTGGTTGGCAAGCAACTTCCGGAGGGGCATTACTGCCAACTACTGAAATGGAGTGTGAATCGGGATGTGCAGCCAGACGGAGATGACGCGTTCTGCTCATGCGCTCTTGTTATCAGAGAACCGAGCCGAGCCCACCTCTGGAACTGGTCTGCAGTTAGCGCGGTTCGGTTGTGTCTAGCTCGGTTCAGTTCAGTTTGCTTTCCATTTACACACGATGAGTTATCTAAGTTACTGAGCTCGGACCGGTCTCTGCACGGTTTTACAAGGGTAGTGTAAATGGGGTAATATTCTCTAGATCAGTCGGGTTAAGAAACACAGAGTTTGAGCTCCCTCCAAAGATTTTATTGGGTTTAGGAGTGGAGACTGGCTAGGCCACACCAGAACCTTGCTATGCTTCTTCCAGAGCCACTCCTTGGTTATCCTGGCTGGGTGCTTCGGGTCATTGTCATGTTGGAAGACCCAGCCTCGACCCATATTCAATGCTCTGACTGAGGAAAGGAGGTTGTTCCCCAAAATCTCACAATACATGGCCGCCACCATCATCTCCTTAATACAGGGCAGTCGCCTTGTCTCATGTGCAGAAAAACACCCCAAAGCATGATGCTGCCACCCCCATGCTTCAGTAGGGATGCTGTTTTTGGGATGGTGCTCATCATTCTTCTTCCTCCAAACACGGTCACTGGAATTATGACCAAACAGTTCTATTTTGGTCTCATCTGACCACATGACTCCCATGACTCCTGTGGATCATCCAAATGACAGGCCTTGACGTGCTGGTTTAAGCAGGGGAACCCTCCATGCCATGCATGATTTCAAACCATGACATCTTAGTGTATTACCAACAGTAACCTTGGAAACGGTGGTCCAAGCTCTTTTCAGGTCATTGATCAGCTCCTCCCATGTCGTTCTAGGCTGATTTCTCACCTTTCCTAGGATAATTTAGACCCCATGAGGTGAGATCTTGCAATAATCTCAAACATTTGTATCTAATTTAGGATAATAAATGGAGTGGAGGTGGACATTTTGAAGGCAAACTAACAGGTCTTGGAGGGTCAGAATTCTAGCTGATAGACGTGTGTTCAAATACTTACTTGCAGCTATATCATACAAATAAATAGTAAAAAAAAAAACAATCATATGTTGTGGTTTCTGCTTTTTTTTATGTTTTAGATTATGTCTCTCCCTGTGGACATGCCTACGATGACCATTTCAGACCCCTCCATGATTTCTAAGTGGGAGAACATGCAAAATAGCAGGGTGTTCAAATACTTATTTTCCTCAATGTATCTTGTTGCTTTACATGGATATACTGTAGAAAAATATTAAGCAACTAGAAGAAAGGATTGATCCAGTCTGATAGAAAAACAGTTCAGTGCCGGTTGTGTAAATAATTAGACTTTTCAGAAGTTGGAGTAAAGAAGTTACAGAACAAACAGAGATTGAAGGCTATTACAGTACGTGTCTCGTAGAGGCTTTGCCATCTCTTGATAGAGTTTGTGGATATGCATGAAGCTGGATGATTTTATGTTCATGTTGGGAACCTAGAGGTCCCATTGGTACATTGTTTAAATAGTTCTAAGTTTATGGAACTAATTAAATTTTAGTGATTTGGAAATAAAGCAATGAGTGTAGTGGGAGCAAAATAATCAGTTTGGTTTCAATTTATTTCAAACAAAATGTACTACATAAATACAGCTTTTAAAAATGGTTTTCCTTTCCAGCCTTCCAATAAATAAACATATTTCTGCATAAAGTCCCTAATAGCTGTAATAGGTTGTAAGCTTCTCAAAGTATAATAACTGTGGGTAAAAAAACCCATTGATTTATACTATTTAATCAAAGGTTTTGAAATAGAAAAGCAACATTTTCAACGCTGCTAAAGCATTTAAAGTATTGTTTATAAGTTATAGGAACACAATTCCAAATGCCACTGAAATTCTACACCCTATTCTCTTTGAGGTCTTTTTGGATTACTACAATCATTAATATTTGCTAAATGCCAGAATGCTGAGTTGAAAAAATTGTCTTTAGGAAATATTTTTTGAGAGTTCCTTGCTAATGAAAAAAAGAAACCCGGAATTTTAGAACTGTAATTTACAGTCATATGTTTACGTTACTGTTTTTCAACACAATGTTTTTTTTTTTTTTATCACTGCTGCTTACCTAATCAAGGCTGCATTTAAAAAAAAATTTAATTTGTCTGTTAACAAAGTTTCTTTTGTTTACACCTGTTTCTACAAAATAAATCTGTCTCTCTAAGTCTCTCAAATTTCTTAAAGCATAGAAACATGAAGGCGTTGATGCAGGAAGCCATATTTACCCAAAAGCAAAATACCATCCCCACTTTGAAGTATGGGAGTGGCAGAATTATGTTTTTATGTTTAGTGAGGGATTTTGTTATGTTTTTTTTTTTTTTTTCCTGTAGGTAAGACAAAATGGACACCAGCAAACATAAATAGCTCAAAGATATGTCTAAATATTTAAGGGATACTTCAAGAAACTAAGAAGAAAGTGGAAGTTTTAGAAACAAATGGGTCTTCCAAATGGACGAAAGCTTTTTATCATGCCACCAAATTAGTTACCGAGCTAATTTAAAGGCAAAAAACTAAAGAAATGTATGCAAACTTCTGGATTTAAAGTAAAAGACAAATGTTCTCATTATTCTGGTGTTCTACTAATCTGAAGTTAGCCTGATTCAAAGTCACATTGTTAAAAGAAAAGGTAATGCGTCTTCTTCTGCTGTTCAAATACCTGAATGCATCTGTGTTTATTTCCCTATGCTGAGACTGAAGAGAAAAAGTTTAAAGACAAGAAAAGCTGCATTTCTTGTTGTGAGGGAAACATGAAGCAGCCTTGCTAACAATGTGTGGCGACAGCTGTTCAGTGCAGTAAACATCCAGCCACTTTATGTGGTATCTCATTAACAGGACTTTAAATAGAAGGACAAGAAATTATTTATTTTATACTTTAGTCATTGTACATTCCAGTGAAATTCATCCTCTGCTTTTATCCATCCTTTTAGAGAGCGGTGGGTTTTTGCAGCACCAGGGAGGCATTGTGGGTTTAAGGGTCTTATTAAGAGACCTAAAGCTTTAGTCTGTGTTTGGAAACTGTGGATCTAGGGGCCTCTTCAGGATGCAAGCTTCCTGCTCTCAGACTACAAGGCTACCACTCCCCTTTATCGAAGGTTTTTCAATTATTTAGTGTTTCATAAAAAAAGAGACACGTGATCGTCTGTTATGCTTTTTTTGCCCAGACAGCTGCAGATTATCAAAGTGTTGGACAGTATATATTTTTTTTTGTTTCGTTTTGTTAACGACGTGACTCTCCTCACATACTGGTGTTTTTTTTAAACACATGCAACAAGATAACAGTGATGTTACAGATCAGAGCACGTGGGCATACCCTTCCCTGCTTTGCATGCGAGACGGCTGTTGGCCTTTTCATTTTCCCCGAAGCCTGCAGGACCGAGTGGCGGGTTTCCCATTCTCTTCGTTCCTTGGTGCTTTTTCCTTTCATTTCTGTGTGCCACTTTTCCTCTGAGCGTAACAAAACACCAGAGCGTCTGGTCCTAGCTCTGCTCATTATCACATCTGCCTGCGTCTCTACGTCGTGTGTCTCTCAGCTGTCACTTACCAGCCCCAGTCTTTGTTTGCTGCATGGCAAAATAGGTCGGATTCGTGTGTGTGTGACATCCGCGAACACCCTTTGAGTACACGTCTCAGGTGTCGGTACATTGCACCTGTTTATGTTTAGTGTGCCGGGGTACTCTGAGTGCAAATCTAATTTTGCAATCCCTCCCAGTCTCTGGTGTGTTTGCACACACGTACACTCTCACACGTACAGGTAAGCTGGAACAAATGGAAGTCTTGTCGTCCCGTTGGTGTCTAATCTTGTGATTATTATGGTGATAGTGCAGCATTTGCTCTGCACTTCTGAACACGTTTCCAGAGGGCTTTACCTAAAACAGATGCAAAACACATGGTTAAGTCTGTCTTCCGCTGTGATGTGTTGTGCACCATGGTTTGATCAATTTTTTCTCTTTCACAGGTTGTGATTTTATCAGTAAAACGAGCCACGGGAACCTTCTCTTTGCTCGGATGGTGAATATTTCTACCTCTTTTATTTGATCACTTTGCACCAAAAGGAACAGAATTTGTGTTTTGCTGATTTTGAAACCCTGTTTGTCCTGAAGTCAAGGGCGTAGGTTTGATTTGAACTTTGGTAGGGACACTATTGGTCGGGTGTCATTGGTGCTATGCAATATGCCCTTTTTTATGTTCGATGTGAGCATCCGTACTGATAAGAGGAATTCATTGTTAAAAGAGAAAAGCATCATTTTGCTACATTAATAAAAATTGTATAAGCACTACTGTACACTCATTAGATGCTGTTTATCAATGTTTGAAGCATCACCGGCTATGATGAATGTGGAATTAGGACCGTTTTCCACTTTGAAAACGGTTTCATTTGAACGACTAAGAGAGAAGGTAAATACAGTATTTTCTTTTGAAGATATAGAATAGTGCAGAGTTAAACCCCACTCAAATATTTGTACCTATTCTCTCTCTGTATCAAGCAAAAATAATACATTCATTAAAATATTAACTTCACTATAAAAGTTGAACATCTGGGCTGTAGTTACTCTGTGTAGCCCATTTCAAGTATTTCATCTGGGGCTGAAAAAAATGAACCATATTAATTGATTATTTCAATAATCGTCAACTAATTTAGTATGTAATTCATCATTAACTGGGGTATAGAGACTTTAAAACATACAGTAATATAAATGTAAAATGTGTCTTTCCCCACAGAGCAACCCACTTAGATCAGTTATTATATCAAAATTGTAAAAATAAAAACAAAAAAAATGAAAACAGTAATATCAACTTAATATCGGTAAAAAGGAAACCCTTACATTGTCTTTTTTAGTTGGCTGTGGCTAAGAATCAGAAATGTTGATGGCTTACAGCCTTTATTTGCCCATTTTTCCAGCAGTCTTCAGAACTCCTGGCTGACTCAGAATATTTCGTTTAATAAAAGAAAAAAAAAGGTTTTTGTTTTTTAGTGTACATGATATTCATTTTTTTTATTGGGACTAATTTTGTAGCCTAATATTAATTGTAGCAACCGCTGCATTCTAGTGTGAATAAATTTTCAATGTTGTGCTCCAAGCACACGCGGACTAGAAAACAGCCAATCAGAGAGAGAGAAGGCGGAACTTAAGGCAGAACAACCAATGAGAGTGGAGTTAAACAGCGCAGCACAGTTCCATGGGCTGCTACATGAAAGGGACAGGAGAGACCAGGCAGAGGAGCTGCGAGGGGAAAAGAAGCCACAGCTGCAACAACTACTGCTGTAAATTATAAACATGTTGCTCACATCCAATTATTGGTAGGGACAATTAGGTCGGTTCAAAATTTTGGTAGGGACATATCCCTATGGTCCCTATGCAAACCTACGCCCATGCCTGAAGTGATGCCACATCTGCAATGGAAATGCATTTATGGGCAAGGTAGCTGTCAGGGTTTGGTTGAGGTCTGAGGACCCAAATGCAGAGGCAGAGAGGCTGAAGAGATTTCTTGCAATTTAATGGGGAAAAAACAGTAAACAAAGACAGGAATCCAAAAAACCAACTAATAATGTAAACCCAACCAGAACCATGCAGATATCAGGGGAAAATAATCACGAGGAGCCATGGAGAGACGAGGTAGGAAGAAAACAGCATTGAGATCCAGCAACAAAAAGGAACCGACAAAGAGTGACAGCAGAGGGAGAGGATATGTAGCTGACTGAGACAAAGGCAGGGTTAACGAGCGGATAAGGAGCAGGTGTGAGAGGAGATAATGAGTGAACCAAGGGGAAATGAAAACAGACAAGAGGGCAACAACAGAAAAACCTGAGAACTAACATAAATCTACAAACTAAAACAAAACAGGAATTAAACAAATAAAAGTAGAAAACAAGGAGCAAAGTAAAGCACAACATAACCAAAACCATGACAGTGGCATCAATGAGTATGATGGTTGCATCTTAAGATTTGGTTTGTAGAGGGATCGACCTTACTGGAAGTGATAGGCCTCTCATCATCGAAGGCAGTCATGACGCAGACATTTTGCCACTCCTAGAGACTACATCATCCCCAATGCAGGGTTTAACAGAAACACATTAGAGGTACTAGGACCAATGATTTACAAGTTGGGAGTAGCACAGCAGAGTGAGGACAAGCTGGGAACCAGCATATGGGGAAACCGTACCAAGCTGTTGTGGTTGTGCATCATTCTCTGAAGCACAAAAAAGAAAAAAAAAGACAAATAAATAAATAAATGGTTGAATTTCCAAAATGTCTGGTTTGGACAAAGTAACCGGTCCAGTTAAAAAAAAGCCAAACAAACCAGTAGCAGATTGAGCCCTTTGGTATTGGCAGAGACAATCCAACATGTCTGTCATCAGCGCAACCCACATCCTGCTCACTGCATATCAGCCAATAAATGCCTTTTCTCTCCAAAGGAAGTGCTGTTTAAAGAGAAACAAACTGGCTCTCTAATAGCATAATAAGAAGCATTGTTACCACAAACCAATAATCAGAGCAACAACGTTCTTACCTTTTGTGCTTTTTTAATTTCATTTTTTATCTTACTATTGATTTTTCCCATTAAAATAATACATAACAGGTCTCATACTTAATCTTGATGTTCAGCACCTATAGATGATATACAATGCAGGCAGTTTTTCATACTTTGAAAGTATTTTATCTGAATTGTTTTCATTCATCAATGTAAAAGCTGAAGGATAAAAAAAAAAACATGCCATTGTGATAATATGAAACTGAAAATATGTTGTTTTTTTTCGATTTGTATCCAACTTAAAAAAAAAAAAGAAAAAAAAAAGATAATTGTAGAAGAACACAGGAGCTGCGCAAAATATTAGGTGCTGATCATTTAGATTTCTGTGAAAAAAAACGGAGCAAACCAGATATGGCTAGATATGTTTTTTTTTTATATAATTATTCAAAATTTTTAACTTAAGAAAAAAATGTTAAGAAAATGCCTCTGCAATAGAGCATTTAACAGTGAAATAATAAAGACGATGTAATTGTAACATTAGTAGTTAAAGCCTCATATTGCAGCCTGTTTATTTTATATAGGGTGACGAGTGGTAATATAATAAATGAATAATTCTTTAGATGTCATTAATTTATTAAAACTGGAAATAAATACAATATATTTTTAGATAGGTTATTAATTATGTGAACCTCACTTAAATATATAGATTTTATTTTAAGAAGCAAATATACAGTTGTGCTTGAATGTTTGTACAGTCTCCTGTTAAAGAAAATGATAAATTCACACTAGTAATTCAAATACAACACAAAACCAAAAAAAAACATTTTTACAAAATGATAGGTTAGTCAAATAAAATACTTATTTTGAATCTTTGTTTAAAAAAAATTCCAACTAAAAAAATGCCCCTTGTTATATATATATATATATATTCAAAATTAATGTCATGAATTCCATTTTTTTTTTTGGTCATTTTAAAATTTAAATTCATTTATTATTAATTAATCAGTTTCAGTTTATTTTACTGGCAGCTGTATTTTTTCTGTCTTTAATGGAAGGGGTTTTAAACTTTCAAGCACAAACTGCAAGAGGCGCGACTAGATGCATCTACATCGAAACCCTGACATCTCATTCGCCATTTCTCCCTGAGCAAGATAACACGACTTCTACCTGGTTTTTCTTTCACTCTAATGTCAACATTTTCTCTAGAAAAGTTGCAAATAGACGTTTCAACGGGTTGCCATTCATTTACAGCACAGTGGTTGAGCAATTCCAAAGTTTTTCCACCTTTTCCAGTGATAATGACTTCTGAAATTAACCTAAATTAGAATGTATGAAATAAACATACAACAATAAAAATAAAATTTATTTCTAGATCTCATAAATTACTTATGAATAAAAAAATTATTACAAAATGTATTTATTTATTTATTGAATTATGGTACTCAAGTGGTGCTTATTTTATTTCATTCATTACTTCCTGATGGCCTTGCTTAATGGCTTACAGCCAAAACATCATGGTGACGTTCTACTTGTGGTTTATATTTGGTAAAATTCAATTTATAATTAATAGTTCATTTGCATCTGGAAATAGAAGAAGAAGCCGTATAGCATCCGATTGAGCTGGTATGAGATTTCCCACAATCAGCTCTGTAATAGGTCCGGGTGTGCCGGGGCGGATGGAACAGTTAATCATGACATTAACCTTTACAACCAAGTTTTAACCTTTATACTAATCATGTCATAAATCCCATATTCATAAAGCTTTTAGCTCTTTTTAAGTCTGAAGACGTGTCGAAGGATTTTTGAAGTACACTGCTGCTGTGAACGTGCCACTCAGCGTTGGGAAGTGTAGCATCAACTTAATAATGCATAAATTAAAAATATAACATTGATTTCAGGGCATTGGAAGTCAAAGTCAAGAACGAGATGCTCAGAGTGTTTATAAAAGCCCAACTTTAAAAGTTATTAAATTGAATGTGACTCTAATGCTGCAGTCTGTGAATCTCATTATAGTTTTTCCCCCCCCTTCCTCTCCTCAGCGTTTTCATGCTGCTTGTAATCTGGCTGCTCCGGCGATATCACTCCTTGGCTCAGGTAAATTTGCACTACACTGCACGCCGCCTCTCCCACAGTTCCTTTTTCTGTTTGCTCCATTTCCACTGGAAATCTGTTCAATTAGCCACGGTAAATCTTGGCGTAATTGAACCCAATTAAAATGCACAGATTAATGAATCGGGGGTGTTAATTGACTCACGGTCATTCTCTGATAGTGACTTTCTTTTTTTCCCTCTCTTCAAGCGAAGCTGTTTAAATAAACGTAATATTTATGGACCCCACCACCCCACCCCACTGCCCCTTCCCCACTCCTGATTCCTCTTGTAGCTGTAAGGATTTAGCTTTCATAAGGAGTTTGTTTGTGGCGTCGCTCTAAGCCTGCATCTCCAGAATATTATGGTGTTTCCTGCCGCCCGTCCACCAGGTCTGTCTGGTTTAGCAGCACAGGATGTTATCCTGGTAATCTGAAGTAAATGACAGTTTAGCGTGAGGCTCCGACAGAAACCCGCTGCAGAGAGCGACCTCGTGTCCTCCGCATCCCCCTCCCCCTCATCTCATTCCTTCTCCTCTTCTTATACAACATAAACCTTCTCCCTACTTGCATCCTCTCTGAAAAGGTTATCTGTCAGTCAATAGTCTTTAGTGCTCTCAAGGCCCTCCTGGACGCTTATTGTGTCGTCCCCCCCCCCACACCCTCCTTTCTGTAGCCTTGGCAGGGTCACTGCAAGACATGAATTGATAAAGGGCTCTGTGTGTGTGTGTGTGTGTGTGTGTGTGTGTGTGTGTGTGTGTGTGTGTGTGTGTGTGTGTGTGTGTGTGTGTCTGAGTGTGGGTCCATGCTTCTCTCTCTGTTTGCAGTCACAGATTATTGCCGCCGCTGCAGGAAAATTGTGCTGTGTACCCTGCCTCCACTCATGAAATTCTGTAGTCTACGGATTATTGATTTGTTTTACATAAAACGAACAATTGCAGAGAGAAAACAGGAGATGTGTCCACTGTGATAATTTGACTAAGTTGTCATGGAGATGGCATTTGGCAGCCATCCTGCTCAAGTATGAAGTATATACCTTATGTTGTGTTATCTAGTACCCTCCGTCCGTCCATTTCGTCCTCATTGACTGCTGCAGATGAAGACCATCCTCCTCCTGCAATGTTCAGTGAACATTGAGGATTCATTCATGTTGACACATTTAAAGCCAGACCACTCTAGAGGTCAGGATGCAGGATTGGGAGTGAATTGATCGTGAACCAATGTTCTTATAGAAATTGCGAGTTCTGAAAGAAGATGGACTGAGATGTCTGTCGATATGATTTTTTTTTAACAGTATTTGATTTCGATGTAAAATAAAAAAATAAGAAGGAAAGAATGGCGTGCCAAGCTGTCAGGGACATTAGAGATCATTGCAGCTGTAATTTGTCCTTCTTTTTATGCGAGCATAAATGCACTGAGGTGTTTTCGCTCAGGGTTTTACATTTTAAAATCCTTCTTCATGTCTTTCTCTTAAATTTTCACGCCGCAGAAGATGATTCTCAGCCTGACTGTAGCCGCCTTCTTCGACAGCGTAGCATATGTCATGGTGAGTTACTCTTGTCTGTTACACTAAAAGCAGACTGTGGGTGAGTCTTTTTTTATTTTTTTAATGCTTTCCCATGCTGCCTCTTACTTATTCTCCAGGGTGAAACCCATCCGGAGGGAACTCTCTGTGACTTCCAGGCCTGGTGGCTGACATACTTTGGTAAGACAGCGTTAAATTAATTGCTCACTAGCACTGTTTGTGCGAGTGGAGCAGCGATCTAACATACGGCTGATGCCGAGCTCATATATCACCATAGCAAATAATATTGCTTTGTCATTTCCTTTTATGGCTCCAGAGCAAAATGTCCCTAAACAAGTTGGGAGTTGTTTTCAGGCCATAGTGTTAGTTTATTAAGTAATAAACTGAGGGTTTCAGTTACAGACTTATTTAACTCCTTAATAATGTTTTGGGTATCTTTTAAAATGTTTCTAAAGGCTTAACTTAAACTAAATACTTTATAATATTACAGTTTTAAAAATTATAAATCTGATCTGCTTCCAAAGGTTGGAAGGTTTGTCATAAGCGGCCTGATTCTTGACACGTGCCTGTAGCTTGAGACAGTCCATCTAAAGTTCATTAAAGTATTTTGCTGCAGTATTTGAGCTTGATAGTTGTGAATTCCTTAAAGGCTGACATTGCCACCATATATTTTCTGCTAATCATGTCAGTACATGATTGAGTCAACCTTTTGAGGAAAAAAAAAATGCGAGAAAGGCCTTAAGAACAACAAAAAGGACTGTTTTGGACATAAACCAATGTTTAAAGGTATAGTACAGGATTTTCTTTTTACAGATGGATCATCTACATAAGTGGTCCTCCTAATTGTCAATCATTCTGGTGATGTGTTTACGTACTGTAAGGCTGTCCTTCACCTAACCTTATGCCAAGAAATACCTGGCTGCCAAGAATTGCCTCCCCTGTTTCACATTGATGAGAAAAAGGATTGAAATATAAACCCATTCTTAATGTTTACACATTCCTTATGCATTGTTGCCCTAAAATTCAGAGTTTTGGTGGAGAGATAAATTCGAATGAATAAATTTTTTGTGGGCTGCTCAGTGGCGCAGTGGGTAGCCTCCTTGCAGCAAGAAGGTACTGGGTTCGATTCCCGGCCCGGAGATCTTTCTGCATGGAATGCAGTTGCACTTTCTGAGCATGCATGGGTTCTCTCCGGGTACTCCGGCTTCCTCCCACTGACCAAAAAACATGACTGTTAGATTAATTGGCTTCTCTAGATTCTCCTTAGGTGTGAGTGTGTGTGTGAGTGGTTGTTTGTCCTGTTTGTTGTTCCTGTTTGATGGAGTGGCGACCTGTCCAGGGTGTACCCTTTCTCTCCTAGGGTGTACCCTGCCTTGTAACTGCTGGAGATAGGCACCAGTACTCCTTGTGACCCCACTTGGGATTAAGTGTGTTAGAAAATGTATGGATACATTTTTTGTATGGAGACACGTTTTAGTCCATGTGCTACAGTCAGTGTCCGATGAATATATTCTCTGCTCGGTAGATGGCACTTCCCGCTTTTGATATCAACACCACTCTATAATCATTCTGACAAAACCTTAAGAATATGTTTAAAATGTCCCTTTTTCGTTCATATTTCAGTCCGTTTTCTCATCAATGTGCGAGAGTTTAGGGCGATGTGCGCTCCTGCGACAGGGGAGGTAATTCTCGGCAGGCAGGAATTTCTCAGCATTTATCTGTCCACCAAAACTCTCCACCAAACATTAAGAATATGTCTAAAAGTTCCCTTTTCATTCAAATTTCATCCGTTTTCTCATCAGTGTGTGAGAGGGTAGGCAATTCTCGACAGGCAGGTATTTCTTGGCATAACACAATAGAGAGTCTGACATATTGAAAAAATTGCTGATCTTTTTTTGAAAAGTAAGCTTGTATGAGCAACGCAAAGAGCTACTTTTAAACAGAGCTTGTACGAGGAGAAATTGGCTCTTGCATCCGTATAATACCCGTTCCCTCTCGGGAGCGGGTACAGGGTTGTGTATGTGCATTGTTTTTTTAAAGTGGAGAGGGAGGGTCTTTTCAAAAATGAGTGAAAATCCTCCACTATACCTTTAAATTCTTCATACACATTGTAATAGATGAGCTGCTGCAGCTGCTTTGGTTTTCATAAGTCAGAGTTGGATAATGGCATCAATAAAACCATGGACTCTCTAGATGGATAATTCATGGCCCATTTTGTCACATAACAACCGTAAACTTTAATGCATTTTATTGCAATTTTATGGGATAGATCAACACAAAACTGTGCTAGATTTTGCACTGGAAGAAAAGTCATACATCATTTTATCAGATATTTTATGAAAAAACAAAAACAGGGTCAATTTCTTTCATACACAGAGAAAGAGAGTCAGTACTTTGTAGAATCACAGCATGCTCGCAGTCGTTTGTCTCGACCAGCTTTGAATACCTGGAGAGTGAAGCTTTGGTGAAATAGCTAAGCCGAAACGGTTATTGAACGGAGAGAACCTGTGGACATTAAAATTCAAGTCTTGCCTCGGCTGAATTGGATTCAAGTCTGAACTTTCATTTAGTCTTTTGCAGCATATAACAGATTTTCTTTCATATTGTCCCGTATTTGACTCCATCCAAACCCAGTATGTTTCCACCACAGATGATGATGTGTTCAGGGTAATTTGCAGTGTTCTTGTTTTTTGTTGTTGTTGCCCCATTTGGCATTTTGCATCTAGGCCAAAACATCTGTCTGAGCTGACCAGAGCAGCTTCTCTCACATTTTCTGTCGTCCTTGAAATGTGGCAAACTGTGAACTGGAAGCCATTGTTTTCATTACTCTTCCATAAAGGCCACATTTTTAGAGTGCATATAATCAGTTTTTCTTTTGACAGATTCTCCCATCTTAGTTGTGAACCTCTGCGACTTCTTTATTCATTTATGGTCGTTCATCAGTGAAAGTTTCTTCTCTTTCCTGGCATGTTTATTTCTAATGAGATGGACAGGCATGAATATCTCCAAATACTGAAACACAAGGTACTCAACAGCAAATTACACTACATCTAAATAAATCAAAACATAGAAGTTTAAGACATATCCAAGCATAGTTATTTTTTTGTTTTCAGCTGGTTAATGAGTCAGGCTATCTGCTCAGGTAGCCAGCCTGCAGACCACTGCTGAACAGACATGGAAATCAAGCTGTAGGTTTAAAATTGTGTTCTTGTAGAAAACAATGCATGGTCCTGGTTTAGTTTCCATGCCATGAATCTATGTTTATTTATTTATTTATTTTGTGATGCAACGTATCTGCAAACAATCATATTTTTTTTAAACATGGGAAAAAGATTAATAGAATGTTTTCAGACAGTGTGCAGCAACAGGAAGTTTTATATTTTCCACACAGGAGAAGAGATCTCTCATCACCTTTGCACTTTTTTTCCAGAAATCACAAAAGAAAAAAACTCAAAACGGTTTTAATTATTGCCATTAAAGTGTATTAGAACATGTAATGTGTGTGTGTTTAATGCCTATTGAAGAACTAATATATAACCTTTAACAAACCATATCGGCATGTTTACATTAAAAGACATTTGAGCATACAAATATAAATGAAACATAAAAAAAATTAAACCGCAAGACTATAAACATGCAGGCTCTACTTAAATGTTCGGCCTGTAGTTTGTAATTTCATTCACATAATCAGATGGAGCTTTTTAAACTTTTTGTCCTTTTAAATGGTTAAAATTTCAAAACCATTTTCTTAAAAATAAAAAAAATCACTATATTTAACTTGGAGGAATCGGTTAAACCTCATCTTCCTGCTGTGTTCTCTCCCTTGTGCCTGGAATGGCTTCACTGACGGTGAGTCAGACCCTGAAACGCCCTGTTTAAGGCATCTCTGCATTTCATCATCCTGCGTATGAGGAGGTGGCTACAATCCAATGCCTCAACAGAGAAGAACGGGATGTTGCTATGTAACTAAGAATCACCCGGAACCTGTCAGATTCTTTCTAACTGTGGTGCTGAATATCTTTTTCAGGAAGACTTCTGACATTTTTAGTTTTAAACCTTAATTGGCATAAAGCACCACATTCTGCTAACTCTGAATCAAACCCTGCAGTGGCTAATGAGGTGGTTCTGATCAGTTGGAGTCACCTTTATGTACGCAGAGGACCCTTCTCCTGAGGACAGGCAGGTGTGAGTAAACATCAACAAGTCTAGGAGGAGAAGCAAAGCTCGTATCAGCTTTTAACTCAGAGGACCTAATGTTATTAAATGTGTTTGGAATGATGGAATAAGGGAGGAGGAGCGCAGCAGCAGGACAGGTAGAGAGGCAGAGGTAAAGGAAAGGCTTCTGCTGCTTTCCTGTTACATAAGGCACATTTGCAATGACAGTAATTGTGACTTATTGTGATAATACGGCCTCTGGCTTACACATTGCTCATTTGAAATGCTCCTTAAACATTAGAGGAGTGTGGATGCTGTACGGTATATTTGTGTGTGTGTGCGTGCATAAATGTGTTTGCGTTCAAATAAACTGCATCAGGGCTAAATATGAAGGTAGGAAGAGATTCTGGTATTCAGTGCAGCCGTTTGTAACATGAAAACAAACTTCATTGTATCTAAACTGTTTTTTTTTTTATATAGCAGCAAACAGTAGGGTATCATTTTGAAGTTAAAAAGACTAAGTGGTTTAGAAGGTTATGTAAATAAAAATCTGATGGGAATGCCTGTTCCTGCTGAAGGAAGGCTGCCACTGCCATGCTCATGGTGGGGACGGCGTTTTGCATGTTCGCTGGGTGTTCTGCAGAGCTTGCATTCAGAGAAACAATCAAATATGCAGAAAATTTTTTAAAAGGGTTATAAGTAGTTTTGCAAGGTAAAGTATGCGTTCTTCCTCTCTATTGACCGTTTCTCTACCCCCCTCCTTGCACCACCCTCCCTCTTTAGCCTCTTCTCCCCTGTTATCTCCCCCTGCGTTTCCATAGTTCATCATTATCTCTCTGTGAGCTCCCGCCTCCCATCTATCACCCTAAGCTACAAGTTTCTCCCATATTACTGCAGAACAGGCCTTCATTTATCAAAAGCAGAGCGCATGCAGTGCCGTCACATGCAGGCATGTGTGCGCTTGGACACACGTCTGCAGGTGCACGGTGTGCAGCGGCGGTGAGCCGCCCTGAAATTTGACCTTGGTGTTTTTCTCTCTGCAGACTGGAGTGCCTTGGCTTGGGTTTGCCTCATTACTCTGAACCTGTATCTCAACCTGGTCAGGGAAATGGGCACCAACAAATATGAAATGTGAGTAATTTAGCCCATTGTCCCTTTTAAAAGAAAAAAAAATGAATTGCTTTAAAATTCTTTGATTAAAAAGACAAAAGAAGTTCAATGGAAAGTTGAATGAAGAAGCATTACAAAAACTACCGGTTATTATCCTAAAAAGATCCCCATTTCTGCTATCAGTCAGTGCGCTCCATGTCTCCTATTCTGCATATATTTGCCTGCTGTTTTGTTTAAAGTGTGCCTCTTTATGCTGGTGTTTTGTCCATGTGTTTGGTCCGCAGTAGCATGTGTCTCCCCATAGACGGGCTCTCCCTCTTCCCCCTCCTCCTCTTTTTTCTCTTTCAGCCAGCTGACACTCTAATTGAAATGGGAGTGAGTGTCAGCCGTTAAGTGTGTCCTAATGCGTGTGTGCGCGATGTGTGCCCACCCAGCTCCACGCTGTTTGGCTCCATGTTGCAGTCGCTTATACTCCCTTGAGTACTTTTCATGGCAAAGTGTGAATTTGCCTAAGTGTGTGTGTGTGGGTGGGCGTGTGTGTGTTTGTATTATTTCCTCCATCTTCATACTTGATGCCAAGCTTCGCTGGCAGAAGCACATAAAAAAAAACATAAAGGCAGAAAAAATGCACCACCTTCATTGTAAGTTATATCTTGTTTGTTTTCAGCTGGGGAATAATTTAGAGTGGATTCCCCCACTATGACCACCCATGGGAGGTTTCTGCATTGATTAGTAATAAGCCAGACTTTATAATGGTGATATAACTCATAATTAGATGGGTTTATGGGCAATCTGGAAGGGTGAACTAGAAGGCAAGAATCTGAAGAGTGATTCAACGCCACACGTGTCCAATCACACAGGAGTGAAGATGGTGATACAGGGGCTCCGTTTTAGGGATCCATCCATACATGCATACATCCATAAGAAGCCTGTGTTATGGGGCTCAGCTTTTCATGCATGCGCAATAACCCCTCCAGCCCCTTTAACCCAACCTTCCAACCGCGCTCTAGCTTTCTCACCCACAGTACCGCTCCACTCACTTGACGGCTCAGCTCGATGGTTTATGAATGAACAAATCGCCAGAGGAGACGGAGAACGGAGCCTTTATGATCTAAGAAGGATTGAAGCACATGCAAGAGAGAGAGCAGAGGGCTGGGCCGTGTGTGCACTGGTAGAGATGTGTACGCGTCTCTAAGAAAGTCGGAATCCAGGGAAAGCGAGCGTGTGATGAGGGAAGAAAGAGATAGCTGAAGATAGAGGAGTGGGAGAGAAAAGGTGGTGTGAGGCAGTGGGAAATGAGCGTTGTGAGGGCGGAGTGTCTGTGTGTATGTGTGGAAAGCTGAGCGCAGAGCTGTCCTGCTGTGCCTCATTAAGCCCATGTTGTGTGCAGCCCCGGACCTCGTCATCTCCCCCTCAAAGGCCCGACGAGGTGTTCGTGAAGTCGGGTTGTGGCGAGGAAGTGGCTCTCGACAATGATTTCCTGACAACCACATATCCCCCTCCCCCACGAGGTATTGCAGCCATGTGCTGGCAGTACAGATTTTCCCCCCATTTTCATACATCACGTCGCCTCTCCGTCTTTCTGTTTATTATTTCTTTTCTGTTTGCCTTTCTTTCTCCGAATGTTTCCCATTTCCTCCCACCGCTTCCACAGCCCTCTCATGTTCGTTCCAAACACAACCTCCATCTGGATTCCCTCCCGCCCACCGATGTGCTCTATTTAAACCCACCACCGTCACTTTCCTCCTCCGCCTGCCGAGCGCTCTGTGTGCTGTCAGTCAGAGGTAGGTGGAGGGCTTCCAGTGGAAAGCGTCTGGACCCTCTGTAGTAGAGTGACAAAACGTGCTTGTCTGTGTGGCACGCCACTGGGGGGGAATCGAAAGCGTGTCAGCCGTGTCACTACTGCTCGATTGACCGTACTCGGAGCAAGTCAGGGAAGGACTTCCACTCTATTGACCAGACGACGCTGTACGCTCTATAAAGTATCGACTCCCAGCACAGGCGCCAAAGACACTGGGCCACACACCTCATCTATCTCACACACGCACACTTACTTACATGGATGTCTTTAAAGTCCACCACTTTGCTTCAGTTATGAGTCTCTGCAGCCTATTTAACAGGTTCTCTTAAAATAAGAAAGGAATTCAAATCTTGTTGGGGGTTTTTTACACAAAAAAGGCTGCTTTGTTCACACATTTTAAAATGCTTTGTTCCATCTATCTGTTTTGGGGATATTTTAGGTAGAAACCAACAAAAAGAAGTGTGGAATTATTGACTGGTATGGAGGTTCTGGTTTTTGTAAATAAAAACCAGAAAGATGGTGCCTACTAAGATCATACAAAGATCGGGCTGATTTGGTTCCATCCTTCTTCAAAAAATGAAAAAATAAATAAAAGAATATAGTACAGTTTTAAAAATCTAATCAAAACATGACCATCAGTCTTTATCTACTGATCAGAGAAGAAGAGGACTATTAAGCAAGCAGGCAGGAGGTGCAGAGATCCACGACTCCCATGGACGAATGTGTCAACATTAGTCACGATACAAAACTTTTCAACTCGATACCGATACTAAGGAAAATATTCGATACTCGATACCATTTTCGATACCAAAAGGATAAAAAAGACTCCAAAATTCTACAGAAATATTTTCATTACTAAATAAAATACAATAAATAAATACAATAAACAATAAGAACAATATTTTGAGGTTGTATGCTGTGCACAATATTAAGCAAGCTTGATAGAAAACTTATAAAATTAAAATTAAGTGTTCCTTACTTGGCTATGCTTTGCACAGATAACAATGACACTAGCCAAGCCGGTTAAGAAACAAAAATAATTCTCAGCAGCTGCACCTGTTACAGAAAAAACCTCAAAAGTGCACAGAATTATTCAATCACAGTGTTCTGAAAGTGCATTGTCCTCTATTCTGCACTTTAGATGAATGACTGTTTAGGTGCCACTGGTGGTGGCACTGTATCGATACTTTTAAAAAGGAGTATTGTATCCGGATAAAACGTTTCAGTATCGATACTTTTTTGAGTATCGATACTTTTGACAACCCTAGTCAACATGACCAATTTATTGGAAAAAGACATAATGATGTGGGAAAGAAATATCTGATTAGATTCAGATTTAGGCCCCGTCCACACAAAGTCAAAACAAACACGAAACGCTGATATTTTCCAAAACGTTTGCCGTAAAGACGGAGACGTAAAATAAATGTGAGCGTCCACACGAATGCATGAAAACGCTGCAACATGTATGCCAGGCCTGTAAGTGGCGCTGTGGTGCCAAAGCAAAAATAAGCGACGAAATGTTGGGCATGCGCACTAATATTTATACATGGACCCTGCGGGTCCATTTTCGTGGTTAAGTCAAATTCAGGTGCTGAACTATGTCGTCGATATTGCTCTGTTTTTCCTGGAGATATTCCAGAAGAAGAAGATTCTGTTGTAAGCCCGACAGCAGGGTGAGTAGCATTAGCATCAACGGCGCCATTGTTGTTGTGATACTGGTCGCGCATGCGTGTTTAGAGGCGACGCTATGACGCATGCGTGTACAAAAAAAATATGCGGTTAGAGCGTAAAGATGGAAACGTGAAAACGGCGTTTCGAAATCTTCCCACTCTGAAGGCTGAATTAAAAAAAAGATCGTTTACAGACCCCCGAAACGCCGGCTTCGTGTGGATGAGAGGCTGGTTTGGTGAAAAATGTGTGCGTTTAGGCCAGGGTTCGTCTTCGTGTGGACGGGGCCTAAACTTCTCAGCCTCCATTATGCTAATTGTTGAAACAAAGCTGGATGAAAGAAAAGTTCTGGAAGAAAATCTGTTAGATGCTACAAAAGCCTTCCCACTAAGATGGAGGCTCAACTGTAGGGAAGAAGGTAACCCATGGTTTGGATTAACGCCTGTTATGCCTTAATCATAAAAAGGACCTAAATCTAAAGACTAATTTTAGCAAGATTTGAATATTCATAAAAGCTCTTCAGCTACTGTGCTTAAGCTATTTTGCAAAGAAGGATGGACATAAAATCCAATCTCCAGCTGTGCAGCCATGGATGCACATACCCCAAACACTAACATGAATGCATTGGGCTGATGTTTGGATTTTTATTTTCTTTAAATTAAATGCCGTGCATCATTTTTCTTCACAATTGGCGCAGTTCATAAGTAACTACATTAATGCTAGTTGACGTTAACATGGAAAAGATTCAAAATTGTAAAAATCTTTGAATACCTCTGCAAGGTACTGTACATCACTGGGATAGACTCGGTGAGAATCTACATCCTGTTTCTGCTTTTATCCAAACATTTCCTCTAAAAATCATCTTTTCCCAAACAGTCAGGGTAATTATAGTTTATATCAGCATGAATAATTGGCTGTCTGGCTGTATAGACGCTTGTTGGTGTGTGAAAAATGACCCTGATGTCAGTGCCAACAAAAGGGACGAACGAAGGAACGAAAACAGTGATTTGTTCTCAGTCTGCTTTTCTTAATTATTATTATATGCAAAACTGTTTTCTGTCTACTTTTTATAGTGAGATAAATTTCTGTTTTTATCATCAGGTTTTACCATCTAATGGCGTGGGGGGTTCCTCTGGTCATGGCCTCTCTCCCTCTGCTGAAGGGATACTACGGCCCCGCGGGAGCCTGGTGGTGAGTACATCCAACCAACCTTGAGGACGTAGGAGTTTGACTTTTTCCCCCGAGGCCGCGGCTCTGCACTTGTTGTAGCTCTGGGTCCATTTAAATAGAAGTTAAAAATTGGCAATTATCAGTGCATCTGATTGCAGTAAACTATCTGCTGGAAGGGGTGAGAGGAGGAAAGGGGAAAGAAGCCAAGGTGAGGAGGCGGTGGAATGAGAATTGGGACAGAGCCGTAATCTCCAGGCTCCCTCTCTCTTTCCACTCTCCGCTTATTAATAGCTGCAGCTGCACGGCTTTTTCCTCTCTGCAGTCACACAAGTCTCCCCTTCCGCTCTCCCCATAACCCGCTCATCACTCTCGCCTCTCTGTTTCTCTCTCTCTCTTCTCCCCAGCTGGATCACAGACGGTCACGTAGCCTGGAGATTTGGGATGTAAGTAGACCCTTTCAGCGCTGCCATCAAAGCTTTCCTCCAAAGCTGGGGTAGACTGGGAGGAGCAGAGGAAGAGGAGGGCTGTCTCTGCGGGGAAATGTGAAGGGTTACATGTCAGGGGAGCCAACCCCCGCCTACTTAAAGTATGTGCCTCTGCTTGGTCCGATTTAGTGAAGCTGCTACCTTGTGGTTTTAACTGTTCAGGACGGGTATGACGGATTATGCCTGTCTGCTGCTTTCTGCAGCTGGTCCTAAGTCCGCGAATGCCTTGCCAATCCCCGCGTTGCACATCCTGAAACACATGCACCCACGTGCGTGAGGCTCTCCTCTATGAGCCAAGGTAATCGCATTGCTGCTTGCCGCATCAGCAGGGAATCAATCTTTTAAAACAAATAGGCACACACACACACAGAGGCAGACTCACACAGACAAACGGAGAACAACACACAGCTATCAGCCGTGCTAAACGAGCTCGTGTCTCTTTTATCAGCGCTCCTCTGCTCCCCGGCTCTGTCTGGTTTTTCCATGCTGTTGTGGCCCAGGGGGACGCGGCACTCGGAGGATCAGGGAATCTTCATTAGCTCTAATTACATCAAACCAGACTAGAGATTAGAGGCCAAGGCTGCACCCGTCAAGAAGAAGAGGGAGGGGGGGAAAAAAAGCACACTCTGATACACACACCCAGCTAGCGGCATGTGGGAGGGCAAAGTGTGGGGTGTTAAAGGTGAAAAATGAAATAGGTGGGAGGGATGGCATACGGGATACAGTTAGTGAGACAGGGTATTACTCAGCACGAGAGAGGAAGGAAGGGCTGCGGAGCAGGACGGCAGGGAGAGCGAGAGAAATAGATTGTCCTCGTTTCTGCCCCCCCCCCCGCTTCATAGTGCGTCTTCATCAGAGCTCAGCGAAGCGCGCAGACAGAACAGAGGAGACAGGGGAGCTCTGGAGGAGGAGGGTGTGAAAGGGGATGAAAGAGGAAGGTGAATAAAAAGCAGAGGACAGAGTTGTGTCTGTGTGTGTGTGTGTGATGGAGGTGCAGAGTTTCAGGCGCTGAGTCAGCAAATGAAAGCGCCGGAGCTTAGCTGAGTCACCGCTCTTAAAAAGTCCCCTGTTGGTGTGTGTGTCACCAGCGCCTCTGACATGCAGCCGTGAAAAGGACATCCACAAATGAATCTGTTGGACATCGAAATAAAAAAATTAAAATGTATTCATTAGAGATGGAAACATTACCACTTACTTTACCTTCTCAGTTTAAAACATATTACAGTTTCAAGGATTAAAGATGCGGTGATCTTGAACGCCCTCCTATACATTGCTTTATGGTTTGGATGATTCTGTGCAAAGTAGTTTAAAACTCAGATTTGATGGAGAGACTGAGAAGATCACAACTTTCAAGACTTGCAGATATCTGGACTTTGACTAGGCCATTCTAACACCTGGATACGCTCTGATTTAAACCAATCCCTTTGAAGGCCTGCCTGTATACGCTTAGATTAACCTTTATTTCCGCTCTCAAGTCTTTTACATCCTCTAACACAGGGGCTCCTCAAACTTTTAAGCTTTTGACCTATGCAATGGAACCAGGGTTGACTGAGTACCTAAATAATTGGTTAGGTTAACAAAAATTTCTTTAAAATCAATTAACAACAGGTGCAGACTAAGCTCCAAACAGTTCCAGTAACTAAAGTAGTAGGTTTGGTTCATTTTTTTGATGACGCTTTAGGTTCTTTTAGCCCTTTAAGATAGATTTTTATGACTGAGTTCAATTTCTGCAGTATCTACAAAGACCCCATCCTGGTTGGGTCATGACCCCTTTTTGGGACTTTATTCCCTAACACATTGCCTTCCATTTATTTCCCGTATTTAGCAACCATGGCATTTTTCATCTATGACAAAAGTTCCCATTTTAAGAAAAGAGTAAACAAGTCTTAAGCTGTGGTTTTCGTTTTGCAATCTAATCAGTAATTAAATGCGAAGTCAGTTGATTGTTCTTTATTTCATTTTGGTGATTTAAGTAAAGATGGTTAAAAAAGCTTTTTTTATTCTAAAGAACATATAAATGTCTTTATTTCCTTACACATGGTTCAAATAGTATGAATACTTTTGCAGGCTCTGTAGATTGCTGCTTTCAGTGATGCGCAGCCTTCTCTTAACACGTCCTACTTTTGTTTTATGCACGTACACCTGTATTTTTCCCCCAATCAGCTTTCCTTTCACATTTAAGTTGACGAACAGGAGAACTAAAACCCTAGTGGATGCAGTTTAGAAGAAACCTTTTAGTCCTCAGCATGCTCCCATTTCCTGCGTACTGAAACCTTCGGTTAGGCCTCATTCTTCTCTTTAAAGCAGAGCTGGAAGTCGGACCATGCAAGAGACGAGAGATTGGATTTGTTCTCATAGATGATGACCTTTCTGACATGCTCCTGCCATCCGCAGCATCTCTTTGGGCATCTGTATTTCGTGCACGCGTCCACAGTCGATCAGCTGGGGGCACCGTGCTGCTGTTGCTGTGATTCCCACCTTCACCCTGTTTCTAATCACCAAGAACTGCTCTCCTTTTCCTTTCCTTTCTGATTGCGAGCCACAATCCGCCACCTTTTACTCCACCTTTATATCCTCACCTCTATTCATCTCCTCACTTTTATCATCTGCTGCCCACTCTGTGCTTCTGTTACGCTCTCCCTCTCTGTCTCCCTCTTGCTCTCTTCGGGTAGTACTCAGCTGTAGAGCACAGCGGACTCTAATGGCAGATCATTATCATGCTAATTAGAGCACTTTGTAGCTGCCGCCCGTCATTCTCTCCTCCTCACAGCCCCCTACACTATCGTTAAAAAGGCCACCCCCCACCCCCTACCTCCCCTCCAATCCCCTCTTTGCCAATCTGCCTGCCCCCCCCTCGCCTCCCCCCTCCCCTCTCAGGCTCGTCTGTCCATCATTAACGGGACGGGTGCTGGCGTAATTGGACGCTGTTTATTCCAGCGAGCAGGTTATTAAATCACACAGAGGTGACGCTCGCGCAGGTCTCCCTCCTTGAAAGCTTTCATCATTGTCCCGTGGCAGTGTTCTGTCTGCGTGGATGTGCGCGAGCGGCAGCTCTCCGACTTCTTTTCTTTTTTTCATTAGATGGGGAAGGAAAAAAAAAGAAATTCCTACTTTTCCAGAATCCAACTTAAACTCTTGTCAGTCCTTTGCTCCCTTCTTCAAGTTAAAAATTAACTACGAATTTCAGAAAGATTCTTCTACAAAAGGAAGTATTTATATAAGGAACCTTGAGAATACAGACAAATAACAAAGGAAAGAAATGGAAGGGACACAGTGATAGAGTAAGGAAGGACACTATGATAGACAAAGGGAAGACAGAAAGGGATGTCCTAGTATAGGAACGAAGGACACAATGACTAAAGAAAGAAATAGACATGCATTCTCCATGAAGGTAGAGAAAAAATAAAAATGACAGAAGGGAAAGAAGGAAGGATGAATCAAAAGAGGACACTAACTAAGGGATGAAGGAAGGACAAATGAACAAAGGGCAAACACAGGGAAGGACAAATAAAGATGGAAAGATAGAGGAAGGAAAGGACACATTGAAAGATCAATCTAAGGAAGGAAGGAAGGACACAAGCAGGGAAATGAGGAGTATTATAGGGAAGAGGGACACAGAAGAGGAAGCAAGGATCACTAGGAAATTCAAAAGGACAGAAGGAAACTAAAGAAGGATGCATTAATTCAATAGAGAATAAAGTCTGGGAAGGCTAATTTGTTTCCATTTCTGCAGCCACACATAGATAAAAGCAACATGTATGTCCTAGTGTGTTCTGTGTTGGATCAGAAAGCTCTCTTATTCTTCCTTTAAAGAAAAGCTGAAGTGAGTTTCTTACAATCCTCAGGCGTAGGACTTAAGCATGGGCAATCCTTAATTAGGCCAAGGACCCCGTATTTGCCTTTTGAAAGGCTTCTAAATGATGCAGTCTGCAGAACTCATGGCATTGGACTTTTAATCCCAATCCATTTTCCTTTGAAAAAGTCTGTCCACCCATTTATAGGTCAAAGACAAACTCTGTCTCCCTCTTTCTTTTAAATGTCACTTCAACGTTTTTCTCTTTTATAACTTTCAGCAGCCGTCCTCCGCTCTCTACCTTGTAGTTTTACAAGATAGACTTTTCCATTGCCAGCTTCTCACAAGGTGCCGAACGGCGCGGTCGTGACTGCTCCGAGTTACTGTGGCGACCAGGAAACCTGTCTATCAAAGCAAGACAAAGACCTGTTTCGTGAATACAGGGAGAGGCTGAAACTCCTCGCGGCTTACATCACCTCCCAGGAGGTTGCACAACACAAGGCTGCCACTCCAACAAAGCCAGCCTCTCATTTCCTTTGCTCGCCTCTCTCCCTTTCATCCGCTCACAAAATACCTGACATATTATGCACCCACGCCTCCTGTGATTGGCAAACCTTACTCCCTTAGGAACGTGGTATATTTCCAATATTGTCACTCTGCTGGCATAATCCTTTATTCTACCTCTAAATGCTCTGAAACTGTGCACAGTGACACCTAGAGGTGCTTAGTCAGGGCTTTTCCTCTTGTTAATTTACATAATATTTGTCTTCCTTGCAGCGTGTGTTTCTAATGCACGCTGTTTTATTTTAGGCCTCGACATCCGTCTGGGCTTCACCCTTGGCTTTAAATTACACATTTCGGTTGAATTAGTGTTACCATACTTTGTGGACCAGGCTTTTCTATAATTGTAGCCTTGTTTCTGCAGTGTCTCTGCCAGCGTTCCCACACCATGATGCTGCCACTACCATGTTTTACTGTGGGGACAGTGAGGATAATGTATAGCATTAATTTTAGTCCACACATTTGTTTTACATAGAGGTCATATTTTTTTTCTTAACTCCAGTCCTCCACATTTTTCCCATGTCCCCTACAAGGCTTATGACAAGCTTTAAAGGTACATAATCACGTTATATGCCTTTACCAAAAAGACCAAAATCCAGTTAATTATGATCAAATAGGCCTATTGACTTCAAAGATCTATCCTGATGGTGTTTTTATAGACCTTTTTGAGCCCAAATTGGACCCCAGCGCCAGATGGGATGAGCTGACATAAGCAGGGTTGGCTCCATCTACTGGCAGTACCACTGAAACCCGTAGAAAGCTCAATGGCGGCCATTGAAGCAAGTACCAAATAGTTCCTAACCGTGCTGTAAAAGTTGGAGGATAGGGCCTGAAAGCATTGCTAACACCAGTAGCGCTTTAGACAGGGACATCAAAGTGCTTCCTGAGCTTTAGTCCAAAATGTTTTTAAAGCCAGGTGTCATTTTCTTATCACTTCACTGCAAAAATGATCTAAAATCAGTAAAGCATTTCTTAAAATAAGTGTATTTACCCTTAACTTAAAGTAAGTGAAAGTGGGTAATTGGGATGATGTGCCAATAGAATGAGTATTTCTATTCTTAAAATAAGATAATTGGATATTATGCACTTGAAATAAGAGACTGCAGTAGTTTTTCCAAGTGTCTCACTTACATGGCAAATTCAAGAAAAATTATTATTATTATTTAAGAAAAATTGACCTACCGGTACTTGGATTTAAATGTTTTGCAGATGTCAAACTAAATCCAAACAACATAGAACTTTTAGTAATATGAAGCAGTTTAAGGGGTGTGAATACTTTTGCACTCCATTGTGTATCTTACTAAATTCACGTTTTAGTTATCTATTGTTTTTGATGGAAAAGGAATAAACTTCCAGCCTCCATTTGCTCCGTTTTCGCCACACTGAGCTTCTAATAAAGATCAGTTTTGCTCTAAGCCTACGTGCCCCGCTCTGTTCAGCACCAGAGGGGTTTTTCTATCGTTTGGTGCTGACCAAGTGGTTTCCTGCAAGAAGTTGAACGTTTTTGCTGAAAACAGCTGCTTGCTGCAGCAGTGAAATGTGGACATGCTGACCACGGAGCAAACCATGAAAGTTTTCTTTTGGTCTGTTAGTGCTGATTGATCTCTTTTATAAGATTTTTGTCCGGATTGCCAAGATCAAAATTAAAGCATTGTGTTTCAAGTTTAAAACAGAGGGGAAACCATTGTCCAGTAATTAAAACCAAAACACATCAAATAATACATTGTATTGTAAAACAATAGTATTTTAACATGGTGCCCATTAAAGTCAGAACGGAGGCCAAAGAAGTGAAATCTCAAAGCAGGAGATAATTTGGGGTTTCCTTTGCTCACTTTATTCTTTGTTTTTGTTCTTTGTAGATGGTACGTGCCTCTCTTCACCCTCATCTTCCTCATGATCTGCTGCTATGCCAGAATCATCTGTGTGGCCAATAAAAGAGTAAGTGCTTAGCATTTATAGAGGGTAACGTTCAGCCGACATTCAGTAAACCAAAACCTTTTTTTAGGGTGGAAGGAATCAAAGTTTTATTTTCTTTCTGCCTTGGCTTTTAACCTGGACATTCCTGCAGTGGTGCCAAAAAGGTGACAAACTGGCTCTCCTGGAGACAAAAATAGCTCAGAGTGTAAAAACAAGCCAACACTTAAAATACAGTAGCTCCTTTGAGCGTCTTTATTTGGAGGCAGAAATGAATGAAGACCTGTCAGTCAGAGCTGCACCCGGCTGTCAAACATGGTTTCATGCCATTAATTACCTTAGATAAAGCAAAATTATGTATATTTTCTTTCCTTCTCTTTAAATTCTTTTGAACAAGTAGATAAAAAATGTTGCGGTTAGCTTAGGCCGGGAGTTGGTGGCTCTTCAGCTTCTCCACAAACCCTAACGGATTATGTGGTATCTTGAAACAGGAAGGTCAGTTTTAGCAGTTCCTCTGTTTAAAGAGCTGCTTAGAGATACTAGATTGCACCATTAGCACAGACAGTAGGGCTATTTATATCACTATCCTCTAAACTATGGGATGTATTAATGGTAATATAAAAAGGACTTCATAGGAGTTGTTCTGCTCTTGAAAGTATTGCCTTAAAGGTTTAAAGGGATCATAGAATGCAAAACCCTGTTTCCATTTAACTGGAAGTTTTTTGCTTTTCACAAATTGAATATAATCTGAATTTCAGCTGAAACAAATTAAAATGTTTTCCTGAAGGGTTCGTAACCCTATGAACTTTTATAATTTTTTTGTCATATTGAAGTACAGAAAAAATGCGTTTTAATTCAGATTTTCTGTCATTTCCATTCAAAAAATGGTGTATTGTTTCAGATTAAATGAAACAGACACATAATTATGTATTTTGCAAAATCTAAAATATGTGCTTGCATTTTTACTTTGACCCTTTTTTTCTGCTACCCCTAAATACACAATTGTTGTGCAATCACCTGCCTTTAAGCTTCTTGTTGGATAGAGCTTAGGACATGATTGCAGTTGTATTCTTTTCATTCATAGTGTGAAACCATGCACAACTTTCCTACGGAAGTGGATTAGGGCCACTGGGAAAAAAAACAATTACCGGTAACTGATTTTTTAATTTTATTTCAGTTTAGTATGGGAAAAAGTCAGAATTCTGACTTTTTTCTCAAAATTCTGACTTTTTTCTCAAAATTCTGACTTTAATCTCAGAATTCTGACTTTTTTCTCAGAATTCTGACTTTAATCTCAGAATTTTGGCTTTAATCTCAAAAATCTGACTTTAATCTAAGAATTATGACTTTTTTATTCTCAGAATTCAGTCAGAATTCTGAAAAAAAATTTAATTTAAAAGTCAGATTTTTAAATTTGATTTCAGTTTAGTATGGGGAAAAAGTCAGACTTTTTTTCTCAGAATTCTGACTTTTTTTCTTAGAATTCTGACTTTAATCTCAGAATTCTGGCTTTAATCTCAAAATTCTGACTTTATTCTAAGAATTCTGAATTTTGTTATCAAAATTCAGTCAGAATTCTGACTTTTTTCTCAGAATTCTGGCTTTAATCTCAAAATTCTGACTTTATTCTAAGAATTCTGAATTTTGTTATTATCAGAATTCAGTCAGAATTCTGAGGAAAAAAAATAAACTTTAAAAGTCAGAACTCTGAGATTAAAGTCAGAATTCTGACTTTTTCCACATAGTAAATTTAAAAATCAGTTTACTTTTTTTTTTTTTTTCCCCAGTGGCCCTAATCCTCTTCCGTAATTTCCTACCACTGCACATTAATGCAGTATTTTGTGTTGGTCCATTGAGTTAAATTTAAAAAAAAAATCAAATAAAGCAATGTAGCTCTTTGTGGCAAAATTATGAAAACATTGATACTAAATTTAGACATGGTACTAGGCATATTTGTGGATGAATATATGATAAGGAAAATTGTAATCTTTATAATTTATTTATAATTTAGGTTGTATAAAGTTGGGATCATTATTATTTCCGTTCGGTTATAGAACCAGATCATGAACCTATTTACCTCCTTGTTGATCTGCTTTACAATCTGGCTCATAGCTCTGCATGAGTTTCCATTAGAAAGGTGCAGCATGAGTCAGAAGGCACCTTTACACAAAATTCATAAAAACCGCCATTACCTATTCCAACAAAGCACCACTGCACATGAAGCTAACGGTCAAATAGGATTAATTTTGCTTTTATTTAATGTTCTCGTTAATGTTACCAACCAAGTACAAAAGAAAAAGAGAAGGAAGCTAAAAACCTCATAAGCCTCACGGAGGCCTTTCATTATAAATGTTGGCATTCTTTCTACGGGCGGCGGCAGAGTGAGAGATTTCGCCGATAGCCAGGTAGCAAGACGACGACAACAGAGAACGACAGCAGGTAGCTGAGGGGCAGGGGAAGAAAAAAAAAAAAAGGCTACGCAGCCCTTTATCATGGCTGTGATAACGAGGGGGGAATGAATGTAGCCGAACGCGGCTGCAGCTCATAACTCATTCAGCTCACAGCTTTCAGCTATCGCTCCCTCTTCCTCTTGTCTCTGCATCTGTCTTCCACCTTCCTCATTTCCCCTTTTTTTTTTTATTCATTCTCTCTATGACTGTACTCCCACATGTTCTCTCCATGCCACCATTTTGCTTTCTCTATCATATTTATGAAGAGCTCAAGCCTTATCTTTTTTTCAGCTGGAGGCTGTCTCACTTAAAAGAACTTTACAGGCTTTGAAAGCGGGGTAGGTGGCGACTCACCGTAGAAAAGGATAAAGCAGAGGGGAGGCGGCATGCTGGCTGGACACTGAGGTTTTCACACCTTCCAGACAAAATGATAAGAGAGACTGGCAGACTTAAAAGACCTTGCAGATCAGTGTTCTTATAACTTGTTTTTAGTGTTTTTTTTCTTAAATAAAGTAGTTTGTGATGCTGCGTGACTCTGTGAGCCCGTCCTAACAGAAGGACCTTTAAAGCTAATGAGTCATAAACACACAGAGGTTTGCAAAACATGGGGGCATGATAAGGAGGCAATTTGCATATATCCTACAGAACTGTCCACTCCTGAACTTTTTTTACTACTGTAAACCTCTTTTTTTGTTTTTTTTATGTCTCTACTGTGTTTTCATGTAGGCCTGGTTTCTTCAGGCTGGTTCTCTCTCTATGCATTATACCCCATTTACACTACCCTTGAAAAATCGTGCCGAGACCGGTCCGAGCTCAGTAACTGAGATGACTTATCGTGTGTAAATGGAAAGTAAACTGAACTGAACCGAGCTAGACGCAACCGAACCGCGCTAACTGCAGACCAGTTCCAGAGGTGGGCTCGGCTCGGTTTTTCCCTGGCTCGGTTCTCTGATAACAAGAGCGCATGAGCAGAACGCGTCATCTCCGTCTGGCTGCACATCCCGATTTACACTCCATTCCAGTAGTTGGCGGTAATGCCACTCCGGAAGTTGCTTGCCAACCAACTCAAAACAGAAGAAGAAGAACAACTATAAACAACAATCGAAATCTTCTCCACGCAACATTTTGATTTGCTTGATTCCGTCCATCTTCTTCTTCTTGTGTTTTATGGCGGTTGGTAAACAACTTTTGGTGCATTACCGCCACCATCTGCTTGATTTCCTCCTTCAATACTGGCAGTAATACCGCAAATCGTCACTAGGAGGCGGGGAGTCGAGGAACCGAGATAGCGTGATGTGTAAACGGTTGTCAGAACCGAGCTCGGCCTGGTTAACTGATCCGAGCTCGGACCGGTCTCGGCATGGATCGGTTTTTCAAGGGTAGCGTAAATGGGGGAATATTTTGCTCAAATATGTAGCAGTTCGAGCTGCTGGTCTTTGGGGTGTGTCTTTATCAGCTTTTCACATTTAAACATGCAAAGCTGCTCCATTGTATCTCCGGATCTTAGCTTAGACTTGTCCTGCTGGAAGGTGAACCTTTTCATCAACCTTAAATATTTTCCTGATTGCCTCAGGGTTTGGCCCATTGTTAGCTGAGTCCATCTTCCTATTGACTCCACCCCCAAAGCATAATGCTGCCACCACCATTTTTGAAAGTGGGTGTGGTTTGTTCAGGGTCCTCGTTTTTATGTCCTCTGTTGCAGTTTGGATGTAGTTCAAAAAGTTCAACTGTAACTTCACACGACCAGAGCAACTTTTTTCTTTTTCAACGTTAGCTGTTTCCCTCTTTAGACCTTTTGGGAAACTGCAGATAAAAATGATTTGTGTCTTTCCTTCAACAGTTTTGCAGCCCTTCTTAAGAGGGCTTAGTTGGGGTGTACAGACTAATGGTTCCTATGTGGACAGGTTACCCACTCTGGACTATGAATCTCTCCATCTCCTCCAGACTTACTTTGCCCTTGTTGTTTTTATTTAAACAATGCCCTTTAGGTATGAATTGTAGGGTTTTTGTGCATCAAAATGGTAAGTTTAGGGGTGTGATTACTTTTGCAAGGTATTGGGCCAAAATGTTCACTTCCCAGGATCGGCTTTTACAGAGGAACCATGAGCGAAAACCCGTTTGCACACAGGAGACCTGGCCAAGGCTTAATGATATTGCCAGTTATTATCAGCGTTTGTTGATTTTGATGGATGGTGCTGCTCAGCTGGACAACAGAGGGCTGCTGTGGAACAGCTTCAGTCTAATGACCAAATGGCTGCCACCCCCACCCCCCCGCACACACAAACACACCACAGTCACACACAGATTTACAATGATAACCACGTCAGCACGGAGAAACCATGGCAACATTGAGTTAATAAATAGCAGAACAGAGGAGCTTTTAGTGCATACTGCTCATGGTGCTGTTTTGTGTATGCGTTTGAGGAGCTCGGGTTCCATCTTGGGTTAGATAAACCCCCCCCCGACTTCCAGTCACTGCCTCCCCACCCCCTCCATCTCAACCATTACAAATCCCGGGTTTGTGCGCGGCCTCCTCGGGTGTTGCGTGTGGACGCGCACGCCTGTTGACATTTCCCCTCCACATTTTCTCTAGCGAGGACACAGAGCAAGAGCCAGGAGTATTCCCACGTTCTTTTGCCGAGGTCCCACATCTGCAATGTCGGCCCCTTTTTACTAACATATTCTTGTGTCTCTGTGCCCCCCCTTTGCCTTGTTTTCCTCTTCCCTTGTTATAGCATGTGTGCGCTGGAGCTGATCCGTTTTAGTGAGATGCTGGGAGCTGTTTAAGTGCTCCCCTCTGCCTCTAAGCTCCGCTCTCTGCTGTGAATTGGGCAATTTGGCAGGGCCGTGCAAGAGGGCGGAGGGATTTTGCATTGCCGTGATATTTGTTCCAGCTTGTCACCACAGGCACTGACCTCTAAACATTCCTCTCTAGGAAGAAAATAACAGAATTCCCTGCATTTCTGCTCTGATAATTCTCTCTCACCATTATGTGTATACAGATGCAGTCCTGGTGGGGAACCTTCAACCCCGAGCGAGAGAGACGAAAGGTAGAGCTCCAGCCGGCACATTTCAACACACATTTATGCATGCGCGCCGGACGTGAGGATTAGAGATTCTGCGGGATTAGTGCTCACCCTCTCGCCAGGCAGGTGTCAAGCACAGCAGGGAGCAATTTGACCCCTTGACATTATACCCCTGGGAGTGCTTGTGCATGTGTATATGCACGTGTAGTTTTGCTCACAACGAGACCCTTTGGGAAATGCCAGGGATCAAAGGAGCAAAGCAAGAAGTGGGCACATGTAAATTATGGCAAGTTGTATCAGATGGAGCGAAGAAGCAGGAATGAAAGGTGGTGCATTTTATTCAGTCAGGATTTACCGGAAGTTACTGGAGTTTATCAGACATGTTAAACATCCATCCATCCATCCATCCATCTACCTATTTACCAATCCCATCCATCCATCCATCCATCCATCTACCTATCCATTCATCCACCCATCCATCCATCCATCCATCCATCTACCTATCCATTCATCCACCCATTCATTCATCCATCCATCCATCTACCCATTTACCAATCCCGTCCATCCATCCATCCATCCATCTACCTATTTACCAATCCCATCCATCCATCCATCTACCTATCCATTCATCCACCCATTCATCCATCCATCCATCCATCCATCCATCCATCCATCCATCTACCTATTTACCAATCCCATCCATCCATCCATCCATCCATCCATCCATCTACCTATTTACCCATCCATCCATCCATCCATCCATCCATCTACCTATTTACCCATCCATCCATCCATCCATCCATCCATCTACCTATTTACCCATCCATCCATCCATCCATCCATCCATCCATCCATCTACCTATTTACCCATCCATCCATCCATCCATCCATCTACCTATCCATCCATCCATCTACCTATTTACCAATCCCACCAATCCATCCATCCATCCATCTACCTATTTACCAATCCCACCAATCCATCCATCCATCCATCCATCCATCCATCCATCCATCCACCTATCCATTCATCCATCCATCCATCCATCCATCCATCTACCTATTTACCAATCCCACCAATCCATCCATCCATCCATCACTCCACCTATCCATCCATCCATCACTCCACCTATCCATCCATCCATCACTCCACCTATCCATCCATCCATCCATCCATCCATCCATCCATCCATCCATCCATCCATCCATCCATCCATCCATCCATCCATCCATCCATCCATCCATCCATCCATCCATCCATCCATCCATCCAACCAACCAACCAACCAACCAACCAACCAACCAACCATCCATCCATCCATCCATCCATCCATCCATCCATCCATCCATCCATCCATCCATCCATCCATCCATCCATCCATCCATCCATCCATCCATCCATCCATCCATCCATCCATCCATCCATCCATCCATCCATCCATCCATCCATCCATCCATCCATCCATCCATCCATCCATCCATCCATCCATCCATCCATCCATCCATCCATCCATCCATCCATCCATCCATCCATCCCTCCCTCCCTCCCTCCCTCCCTCCCTCCCTCCCAAGATCATGTTTGTAAAAATGTGTAATTTTTAGATAAAAACCCTAAAAATGGTTGTTGGACTGTGAACTGCTTGAAGTTTTTTTTTCTCATCTAGTCAACTCAACCACAAGTATGGTTGAATAAAAAAAAAAAAAAAGATTCTTCAGCTTAGATTTTAAATTATTTTCGTACAGAGTAAGTCCCAAAGTTGGTAAAAAAGACAATATGAAAATACTGTATTGCTTTCCTAATTGGCTGTGGAATAGGGCTTGTCAATTAATTGCATTTTTAGTATAATCACAATTTAGCAAAATTTCATTTTCAAATCACAGAGACACTCAATTTCAGTCACATTACATTTAAGTAGAGTAAGACACTGAATTTACCCTCCAGCCCTTTAGGTGGCAGTAATAAACTTAAAGTGGGTTTGCCACCAGAAAGCAGGAACGATAGAGCTGCAGCAAGCACACAGATCAATGCATTATAGTACGGCTGCAAGTAATAGATAATGTTGATTATTTTTTCCATCGATTAATACGTGGATGGTAAAAAGTTCCTTATAGAAGAGTTTACTCAGAATTTCAACAAACTGGTGCTAATACTGTGCCCTTTGAACATTTCTGAATAGAACATATTAATGGACAAGAAAGCTTTTAATCTTAAATCCAAAGTGTTTAGATTTTTTTTTTTTTTACAATTTTCGTATAAAAAAAACTGATCTTAGTGGGTTGCTAAGGCTTGTTTAAAAGAGAATTCCGTTTTTTTACACTTTAAGCCCATTTTCTGTAGTGTCCAGGATGAAATCGAATGATCGACACCAAAAGTTTGACAATTGCTCCTGTCTCTGCTTTTTGGCTCATTTAGAATCCACCCCTAGCTGCTTCATAATGGCTGCCATAGTGCATGTCCAATAATGTCCTTAAAACAACCTTAAACGTTCTTTTTTTAAAATATGCTACTCACCGTGTCGTCAGCGCTGTTCAATGACGTTCCAAAAAAAGTTTTGTGAAGAAAAAACGTTCCTGTAGTGTTTTATTTAGCATTTTGTAAATCCCATTGAGTTCTGTTGGAATAGTCAATATTCCCCTGCCACCGGAAACGGAAATGGGGCCTGTTTACACAGTTGTAGTCTTTTCGCTTCACTCTGTGTACTCCGACGTCGAGAATCAAGAATCCACCTTTCGTATTCCATTTTCAGAGTTTTTTAAAGTGTTTAACAGAGACGTTAGCACCTCGACGTCGGAGTACACAGAGTGAAGCGAAAAGACTACAACTGTGTAAACAGGCCCAATTTCCGTTTCCGGTGGCAGGGGAATATTGACTATTCAGACAGAACTCAATGGGATTTACAAAATGCTAAATAAAACACTACAGGAACGTTTTTTCTTCACAAAACTTTTTTTGGAACGTCATTGAACAGCGCTGACGACACGGTGAGTAGCATATTTTAAAAGAAGAATGTTTAAGGTTGTTTTAAGGACATTATTGGACATGCACTATGGCAGCCATTATGAAGCAGCCAGGGGTGGATTCTAAAAGCAGAGACAGGAGCAATTGTCAAACTTTTGGTGTCGATCATTCGATTTCATCCTGGACACTACAGAAAATGGGCTTAAAGTGTAAAAAACCGGAATTCTCCTTTAAGGGCTTGTTTAAGAGTCTTGATTGATTGATGAACTTAATTGTCTCACAATGGAGAAATTTACTCCACTACATTTACTTTATACGGAAGTTAACAACTGATCATTTACTAAATTAAAGATTATTTCAACAATGGATTAATCCGATTGTTTCAGCTCTTCGTGATGCAGAAGTAAGAACATTTTTCTCACAAATGATACAGTAAAACAATGAACTGTGGACAACCAAGCTTTCAAGGGCATGAAAAAACTGAAACCTTGAGGTGAAACATCTACATGCTTTTGATTAGAGCAGAGGAAAACTGCATTTAAATACTAAGATTGGTTGAAAATAATTATCTAGGGTCATTTGGTAACTCAAACTCCTTCTATTAAGGGTTATCACCCTTTTATAAGCTCAGAGCTGCTTCATGGGTACTACGAAGTCACATTAAGGGCTATCAATACCAATCTATACATTTTATTTATAATAAACATATTTATTATGTTTCTTTTAAACAATCTCATTTTAAAATCTCTGTAGATGGAAGTTCTATCAACAAAGACAAGTAACAAATGAAAAAAAAAAGCTTTAGATGCAACTGACTGGTGAGCTGTGCTATTTTTAGAGGAGGCTGGAGGGTGCATCATGTGGTCCTTCTGGGCGCCATGCTGACCCCTGCTATAGATGCCACTCTAATACCTTGTAGAAATGGTTCATTCTTATGCACAGTCCAATAAAAGCCTCCTCCATTGCAGTGCATGGCTGACATAAAGTTATCAGCCTAAAAGCTGCCTACACTCCCTTTTTTTCCACCCCTCCTCTTTCTCAGCTCAGTCATCTGCACCCTGCAGGGCCAGGTGAGCAGGGGGGGTGAAGGTTATGTAGATGCTGCCCCTAAGTGGCAGGGATAATTACTGCACACTGAACCGGCGTAACCCTCACGGCATCCTGTGTGTGTGTGTGAGAGCGGGTGTGTATTTGTGACAGCACCACACACACACTCATGCTCCTCATGTGGGCTAATTGCTATGTGTAGCACAGAGTGTAAATAAGTCAGCAGTGGTTTTTATCACACTCTTTCCTCATATTTCTCCTTCCCAGTTGCTCTCCTCATTTCCATCTTTTTCTTCCCTCCCTGCCTTTTGCTCTGCTCTCTGTCAGTCTCTCTCTTTTTCTCTCCCTCAATTTTTTTCTCCCCCCCTCTTGCCGTCTGTCTCTCTCTCTCAGTCTTGTACTCATACGCAGCATGAATAAAGCAGCGAGCCAGGTTCATGGCCATGAATATTTATGAGAGTTTATGCGCGCGCTGCGATGCTTTAAAACAACAACAACAGCCTCCCAGATTGCTCTTGCCATGCCAGCGAGCTGCGGTTCATGTGTGTCACGAGTGTGCGAGTGTGTAGCAGCAGGTGTAAACTACAGAAAGCGATTCCTGCGGGTTGTCTAAAGACCGCCGGCTCTGGCTCTTGCCTTTAACCCTCTCTCCCTCCCCCCTCCCTTCTGCTCGCACACGTCGTTTCCCGAGTTTGTCATTCTTTATTCCGCTCGCTGGCACTCTGTGGCAGCGACCCTCTCTCTCTTTCCGCTATCGCTGTCTATGAACGTGCTTCTTTGCAGAGCAATGACGTACATTACTGATGCTGGCAGCTGTCAGGGCCATAAGTCAGATGGTTGTGACCTATCTGTGCGAGTGTGCGTCTGGAGCTGCTCGTCGGCAGTCAGGCTTAAAGATGCCTTTCGCACACTTCCAAGCGCCATGAAGTCTCAAAAAAAGCACAGGTCACGGAGAACGTATTCAAAGAGAGCTTTTTAATTCATCAAACCACACACACCTTCAAGCACATTTGCACACGCAACAGCTCGGCCCCGCTGGGTAGCAACAAAACTGGCTGTGCAAACAGCGAGCCGCTTGTTCTCTGTCTTCTCAAGGCGTTTGTTTACAAATCCACACAAGCTTTGCCTTGAGTAATAATGTGATGTGTCTGTGCATGGGTGTGTGTGTGTGAGCCTACATCACTAACCTTGTATCCCACTGAGCTTTAGCCCTGCATGAGTGCATCCTCATTAATCCACTTAGTTTTGATTTTATTTGTCTCCGACAGCATAGGTCTGTATGAGCGAGGTGCTAAATGCAGTCTCTCAGAAGTGCGGTCCTTACGTGCACTCATGATGGAGGTGAACATTGTGTTAATTTTGAGCTTTTAAAGAAGCATTTGATCCGCTTTTTTCTTAAGGTGGAATTATCCTTTCAAGAATTTTTTTTAGATAAATATTGTTTTCACAGGTCTGAATTTTATGTGCATTTAGTCTTTTCACACTTAAAAGATAAAGAAGCATGCATCGCTTTTAAGCTTTGTCCATATATGTTTACTCTGGTACAGGTCCAGGTCATTGCAGACGCCTTTTCTGTTCTCAAACCCGGTTTGGTTTGTTTTTAATTTTTTAAGCTTTACCCATCTAGAGGGAACTTGATTTGTTTAAGTGTTGGAGGTAGTCTTTCTCCTCATTTATCGTCCTATTATCTCTATATAAAGAATCCATAATGCTTGCAACATGATGCTTGATGATTAAATCTTGGACACCAGTGACTTTCCCTAAAGGACAGCGGCACCAGAACTGGGTGTACATGGATAAAGCAGGCTAACATTAAAATTTAGGGACTTAGCTTAAACACACGTTTTTACTGAAAAATATCTTTACAGTAGCCTTTTTTATTTGACCTTTTACAACTATATCATCATTTGATGAGCAGACTCACACCTCAGTAGTTCAGTCAGCAGTTCCCACACCGTTTGTCCTGATGACGTCAAGTGCACTCATGCTAAATGGATCTGATCTAGCAAACAATCAAAGGGTTATATGCAAGATGGATTTTGCAGATATTTATAAGCGACTTGCATCCACCTCAGTTCAGAAACCAATGGCAACTCCAGGTAAAGGGCAAAAAGTACAAAAAACAACCCCAAAAAACCTGGCCAAATATGATGAGGAGGTTCGACAAGAGAGCAGAAGAGTGCTGCAGTTCTGTGCTTTGGCCACAGGTGGCAGTATCATTAGAAAAATCCATCATGGTTCTTTAAAAGCAGATTTCATGTCAGGAAACCAACCATCCAGTTTAATTGATAGCTAAAAATTCAGCCATAAGAAGTGGTTAAATGTGCAGCTAGGAATGTTTCAGTTAATTGGTTTGCTTTTACAATAAAGCATGTAGTTTGTATTTAGCGGTGTGGTCATAACTGAGCTTGTCTGAATGTCCAGGTTTAAGAAAAAAAAAAAATTAAATAGAAGTCTCCCTTTATCATTCCACTAAAACAAAGAAATGTAAAAATTCATCATTAAAGGTCAGACATTGATGCAATATTCATGCTCAAGATTATTTTCCCTATACCATTTTGCATTTTTTTCTTTAGAAAAACGATCCGTTTTTTTCCATAGTTTAAATACATTTGAACAAACTGACATCACTTTTCATTCAGTAGATCAACTCAATGATATTTCTAATATTTCTTATCTTTCATTGGCAGCTTTCTTGGCTTTACTTGCAGAGGATGGCATTCCCATCAATGTTTGTAACAGTTTAAAGGTGGCATGCAGAGGTTTAAAAAAAATAAAATAAAATAGGATCACCAAAGTTGCCCTAAAAAATCTGAACCTTAAAAGTTTTCCCTCAGAAAAGCCTTAAAATGCTGCTGGATCGGATTGTACCTTCAGTAAACCCGATGCTGTTATTTATAGAGGTGGCTTGTAGTGTGAGCATCAGCTGAGGGTGAGTGCTGTGGGTGGTGGCGGTGGAGGGAGGGGTGGCTCCCGATAACTGTCTGTAATCTAGTGAGTGTCATTAACGTTGGGAGCGCTGCGCCCGCTCCGCATAATTACGGTTTCATTCCCCCTCTGCCTCCCGAGCTGTGCAAGGGGCCTCTGACACCGGAGGACTGTGATTAAAAACACGAGGCACTTCACCCGCACTCTTCCTCCTCCTCCTCCTCCTCCTGCCATGCTACATCCTGTTTGGCTGCCTGCTGAAATTCCTCCTTGCTTGAGATTACCTGGCTTGATGCAGTTTTCAAAGCATTTTTAGCGTTGTTTTTCAGTATTTTTCATACTACTTTGCATCCCTTCCTTTATCCCATTGTGACTCATCCAATGACATATGAAGTTAGGATGACAATCAGCAGATCTTGCCATGACCACTGAGGCCAGAGAGTCCCATAATAGCAGACACTAATAGGGCTAAAACTAGCGTTTGCCTTCGGGTTCTGCTGTCACAGACAGTGATGCAGAAATACGACCAGTTCCCCTTCCGTTGATCATAAGCAGCCGGTGTTTGCACGCACAGCCTGTGCAGCACACAGACATATAAGATAAAATACCACCGGATTTTTGTTTGGATTGTTTAGAATGCCTGCGTCAAAGCCTGCACGCCTCAGGGTCTTTCTGGTGAGTAATTAATTTCCAGCATGTGGGGGTAGAGACCGGAGCTCATGGGCCTGCCTGCTGGCTCAACCTCTGTGTGTGCGTGTGTGTGAGTGTAAGGGGGAAAAAAGGGAGGCAGACTTTGTACTGCCTAGGATGCTGCATCCTAGCCTGAAGGAGGTGTGGGGAGGGAGGGAGGGGGGCAACAAAAAAAACAACAAAACAACAACAGCGCAGAAAATCGATCCAGGGGCCACTCTGCTCAGCCTCTTCCGGATGCAGGAGTCCTCCTCTCCCGGGAATTAGATAACGGCTTGTAAAAGCTCTCCAGCACCAAGCTCTTTCCACCCTCCTCGACTTTTAGCTGCTGCTGCATCTTCCTGCCCTCCTGCCTGCTCGTCCGCAATATTGCGTTTCTTCCCTGGCTTCACACAACTGCAAAGTATTAGCCCCCGGTTTAATTGGGATCCCAGCTTCTTCTCATAACTTGTGTGGATATTGTGTATTATCTGCAGCTTAATATTTTATTAGGATCTAATTGGCCTTTGCTATTTGCCTCGGTGCTTTGATCGAACACGTTAAGGCACTGACTGCGTGTGCTTGTGTGATGTGTGGCACCTTGCAAAAATATATTCTTTTGCTACCACAAAACTGAATTTTTGTCATTTAAAATCTCAGAAAAAAATAAAAGAAAAGAAAAAATGATTAGCACCTGGATGGAAAACGCTAGATTTTTTTTGTTCTACAACTGTTCTAAAGAGTGTGGCGTACCAGGGGTGTTTTTTTGTTTTTATTTTTTTTTCTGACCAGAGCTCTGCATCCACAAATCCATATTTTCTATTGTTCTTTTTCCAAGAAAAGCTCAAGCTCAGTCGGTTTGACTTCATCATCTATGAACAGTATTCATCAGCCCTGTGTGCGTTGATTAGACTATTCTAATACATGAATATGCTTTAATTGAAACCATCTATCCCTAGCCTGGTCTGTATGGTTGGGGTCCCATCCTGCTGAGAGTTGACCCAGCACTGAATCCTTTCAGCCTCTATGAGGTTTTCCTCCAGAATTAGCCAGTGTTTAGCTCCATCCATCTTCCCAGTCCCTATTTCCATGTTAGTTGCTGAAGAAAAGAAAAGAAACCCTTGCAGCATGATGCTGCCACTATTTTACAATGGAAATACGTGGTTTTTTGTACATGTGGTTTTAAAAACGGTTTTGCAGATTAGCAAAAAACAAAAAGATTGTCATATCTTCCTATTCTCAACAAGACTTAACCTATGTTTTTTTTTAGAACTCGGAGGTATGGACCAAAAATAACAGATGATATTTTGAAGCTAAATGGTGATACAGTTTTCTCTTTTCATTAAGTAAAGATTTACTGGAGATAAACATCAGAAATTGCCAAAAACAACCTTTTTTGGCTTATGTAAAAGAATAACCATAACACAACAACTTAGACTCATCTTATACCTCTTTTGAAAAATGTCTTGATATTTTTTTAAATCTCTATATGCTGCCTAGTTTTATTGTCTTTTTTTTTGTATTTTTGTATTTTTCGGCTCCACAACAAGTGGTTGTAATGTCAACAGGTTCTCCAACCTGAGCTTTGGATATCAGCAGCTCCTCCAGGCTCACCGTGGGTCTCTAGGCTGCTTCTTTTCTTAAATGCAGTTTATGTCCCGCCTGTAAACCTCTTCCATATGTCCTCCCTAATCTGTCTGCTTTGTTCCTTGTTCCTCGTATTATTTGCTCACTGATGTTCTCTAAAAAAACATGTATAGTGTTTGCAGAACTGCTGGATTTCTATCAATTTTTTTTTAGGCCAGACGAGTTTATTTGTATAGCACAATTCAATACAAAGAATTCAACATGCTTTACATGAATAAAACAATAAAATAGAAAGAAAACCAAAGCAGAATAAAAGCGAATAAAGATAAAACATGATAAAAGCAGGTAGTAAAACTAATAAAACAGGTAGGCCACAACCTTAAACAAATGATACTTCAATTATCAGTTAACAATTGAAATTTAACTTAAAAGAACTCTCTTCAGCACTTTTACAGTCTTCTGTGAATTTGTTCCAGATAAGTAGAGCATAGGAACTAAATGCTGCTTTTCTTGTTTGGTTCCAGTTCTGGGCGCACAGAGTAGAACTTGAAGACCTGAGTGGTCTGGGAGGTTGATACACTGACAGCAAATCTGTTGCAATGAGGTGCTGATCCATTCAGTGATTTATAGACTAACAGGGGGATATTAAAGTCTATTCTCTGAGCAACAGGGCGCCAATGTAAGGACTATAGAACTCAGCTGATGTGTTCTACTTTCTTAGTTCTAGTGAGAACGTGAGCAGCAGTGTTTTGGATCACCTGAAGCTGTCTGATGGAGTTTGTAGGCAAACCTCTGAAGATACTGTTGTTATCAATTCTACTAAAGATAAATTCATGAACCAGTTTTTGTAGTGGATTTGATTTAAAAGTTAGATGATTTTCATTCTACTCCGTTGCATTGACTCTTATTTAGTTTACTTTCAGATTCGACTTTTTTTTATGTGTACTACACTTCAATTTTCAATGGCAAAAAACAAGTTAAACCTAACTATCCTCTTTGTCTTCACTATGAATAGCAGAGTGTCGGTCAGTTTTATCATTTTAAATTGAGGAAATGTGCAGAATTTTCTGTGGGACAGGGGTTCGAGGCATTGCATGAAGGGTGGTGTCTGCTCTGTACATTTAATCCTGGTTTCATCTCTCCTCCAGGTGTCTTTGGCTGAGGAGATCAAGCCGCTAAAGTGGTATCCCTCCGTTTACCTGCTGGTGTCCATCTTCCCCCTCATTAACAGGTAGCGACTCCCTCTCACCTGTCCTCAGCATAAACCCTGTCATTTGATTTGCTGTATTCCACAATCCTTTCTCCTTCCTTACCTTTGCAGATCTGCTCTTTTGTTCTTCCTTATCTGAACTTTCACAAATACTTCAGCGTCGTTCTATAAAGCGAGTTGTGTGTGAGACAGCAGGATGAAGGAATAAAGCATTTTATTGCCTTTTATATAACGGGAGCTTCATCAGTCGAGGTTTGGTGAGAGGAGGTCCGGTTAATGATAACCCCCCCAGCGCTGTTATTACTCTTTCACCCTGCTTCCCTTACCTTCCTTTCCTCCAGCCCTCCTTCCCTCCCTCCCTGAGCCGGTGTGATTGACAGGTCAGGGTTACTAAGTGATTAGCTGCAGCGGCTCTGCTTGTCGCCACCGCGATGTAGGCGGAGACACAGGTCAATTACAGGGTCAACGTCTTTCAAAGGCTCCGACTCAAACAGCACCCCCTCCCCCCTTCAACCCCTTTACCCTTCCTCTTTCCATTCACCTCTCCCTCTATTCCATTCGTTCCCTTTCCTCCTCCTCCTCCTCCAACCGGGCTGTCGGCTGATGAAGATGACAAACGGCATCCTGTGTTAACCTCCCTGCTCTCCTTCCCCTTCACTCCCTCGCTTCCCCTCTCCCCCTTTTACGCTCTAAAAGTCTGTTATAGCCCCCATATTTTTACTCCTCCTAGCTCTGGCTTTCCATCTTTCTGCCACTGTGTTTTTATGTCACCCCCCATCACCACCACCACCTCCTCCTCCTGCACTTTTCCACACAAAGCCCTTCTCTCCCTCTCTTGAGCAAATACGCTCTCGCTCTGCTCCGCTCTGCCTTCCTCCAGAGAATGAACGAGGGGAAAACTGGAATGAATTGCTCTCTCGTAGTCGTCATCCTCCTCCTCCTCCCCTGGTTCAGCAGCAGCAGTGGTGGCAGCAGCAGTGCCGGCTGTATATATCCCCGGCTCCTATTAATTTGTTAGCCCCCCCCCTCTTCTCACTCACCTCCCTCTCCGTCTCCCTGCCTCATATCCTCTTCCACCTCCTCGCCTCTTTTCCAGCATCTCTCCCTCCTTCCCTCCCTCCCCTTGGCCGAGTACCGGAGTGTGTAAAGTGTTTGTCACGGTGCCGTGCCGATGTCGCTGTGCTCTGCTTCCGCACAGCCTCGCTCAGCGTTTGTTTTTCTGTGTGTGTGTGTGTGTGTGTGTGAGCGTGCGTGTAAAGTGGGTGGATGGTTATGTGTCAAGGCGAATGTGTTGTCGCTGCTTGTTGCTGCAGAGTGCACGAGTGTTTGTTCACCTCAACTGTGTGCGCTGCTTACTTACCCCGCTTGTGTCTGCTTGTGAGCACTCATCGGGGTGTGTTGGTGTGTGTGTGTGTGTGCGTCTGAGTGAGGGATTATTTCTATCTGAGCTCCAAAGCCTCCTAAACAGGGCTTAGAGAGACGGCCCAGGGCAGCAGCAGCTAAAGCCGGCGGGTAGAGCTCTCTCTTTCTCACTCTGCTTGGCGCCCCTGTCTCGATGCCGTTTCTGCCTGCCCTGATCCATCGGCAGGCACTCCCACAGACATACACACAGAAACGCTCTTGTTTTGGCCCTCATCTGCTGCCACACTTGCAAACACACACATACATAGTCAGACGCCACACGCAATTTTAATCTGTTCCAAATGCTCACTGGTAAATGTGTTAATTCGACACCAGCTGTTGCGAATTGAAATGGGAAAGCGCTCCTGCTTTTTTCCTCGCTCACACATGCATGCATCGACGAGTCATTATACATCATTTCACCATGCACGTCTCTCTCTCTCTCCTTCTACTTTCTCGCACTCACTTGCCCTCATTTGGCAACGCAAAAGTAGCACCAGACACCCACATCTTCGCACTTCTGCCTCCTTCTTATCCTCCCCTTTCTCCTTCGGCGTCTTCCTCCTGCTCTTTCTTGCTCTCCAGCCTGGCTCAGCTTCTTTCTCTCTCTTGATCTGTGTGTGTGTGTGTGTGTGTGTGTTAGCACTGCCCGGGCACAACTAGAGTTTTCACAGTCTGCTTCTCACATCGCTTCCCCTGTGTGCTTTACGGTGTGGGTGTGTGTTTGTTTACAAGGCTTGTCTAGATTCCTACTGTGCGTGCTTGTATACTTGTTTGCATAAATAAGCCCTCTCCTCGGAACCTGGCTGGTGATTTCCGAGCAGCGTCGCGGCTCCTCTTGCGCTTTCTACTCTTTCACATGGACTTCTGTACGCTGTTTACCATGTTGGGTGGAGAGTCTTTTTGATGTAACCTTTAGGATCGGCACAGTTTGACGGGATCAAAGTATTTATCCCTGAAAATGTAAAATAGAAAGTTTGACTTGAATGCACAAAGATTTCTTTTATTACTGTTTTCGTGGCACTTAAATGTTTCAGATCATTAAACACACTTTAAAATTAGATAAAGATAGCAATATTCAATGCATAATATATTAATTATTAATATATATATATGCAGCTTTCTAATTAGGATTCCATCAAGCATTAGCAAGTTCCTGTATTCCATTTTATTCATTCAGGATAAACTTAGACCACAATCCTCTTCCCAAGTTTGTTGCATATTGTGCTCTAACTGTAACTAGGCCAATCAGAAACCATTCGTTCAAAGGAATAGTTTCAGATAGGCTTTGGATCATTGTCCATCTTGTGCATAGCAAGTGTTTACAAGAACTACACATCTTTAAATTGCCAGTTTAACATGATGTGTTTGGGGGGGGTCAGATGGCAAACTGGCTCTAGATAACAGGCCAGATGAGGAGCAATTTAAAAGTCTTCATGAAGACCACATAAATGAGGCAAGTAACATTGGCATTGGTACAGCAGAGGCAGGACCTCACCCCATATCCAGGCCTGGGTTTTGGGTTTGTTGGTAACCATCTGACGATCAGTTTCATCTTTGTTCGACTGGAGTGGTGTTTTCTTAATGGACCTCTGTGTAAGTCATAGATTGTTAATAATGAACACTATGTTCACTTAGGGGTATTCATCAGTGCACTTAGCAACAGGGCACCCTAGGTGGGAGGTCAATGATTGACTGTAGTCTTATTTTCTGAGGAAAGGGGCAGAACTGTCCACCGATCAACAACAGGTGATGAGTTAAATATGCCAGAAGAGGAGGAAACAGGACTGCCTCAACAGGCCCAAGCGAGTCGTTAAGGTGTGTTGGAAACGCCTGTCCCTTGATCAGTTACATATTCAATCCCCAACTCTTGGAGAGCTTCTATCAGGTACCAGGCTGAGGACATGAAGTCTGAGTGGAACATGTTCTCTGTCTTTGGACCTAAGGTGATCTGTTCTTGGGCTGGCATGGTTAACACACACGTGTTTTACAGTGAATGGTGTTTAGGGACTTTGCCCCTGGACTCGTGGGCCTGAGTGGTGGTCCCTGTCCACAAGAACGGGGACTAGAGAGAGACTAATGTTCCAACTATTAGGGGATCAAACTTCTGATCCTCCCTGGGAAGGCGTATGCCAGGGTGCTTTTGCCGAGAACTGGCTGTTTGTATAACCTCTGCTTCGGGAAGAGCAGTGTGGTTATTTGTTACAGAAGTGGAACACTGGACCAACTCCACACCCTTTGCAGGGTGCTCGAGAGTTCATGGTAGTGTGCTCAACCTGTGGACACGTGCATTGTGGACCTACAGAAGATATTAGACTACGTTCACACTGCAGCCTGAAGTGACCCAATTCCGATTTTTTTGCCCATATGTGACCTGTATCTGATCTTTTTATGACAGTCTGAACGACACAGATCAGATTTTTTCAAATGCGACCCAGGCCACTTGGATATGTGGTCCTGAATCCGATACGTATCTGATCTTTTCAAATGCGACCTGTGTCTGTACGGCCAGGTCGCATTCATCCGACCTACACGTCATTGATACTTGACAAATGTTACTAAACGTTACTAATCTGCGTCCTACTAAGCGGAGGTGGGAAAAACTAACAACCATGGCGGAAGATAACACAGAGAGCAGTCAATGGAGAGAAAGTGAGGTTGCTGACTTAATTCATATTTTGAAAGATAGCTCGATTCAGACCAAACTCGAAGGGTCTTAGCGGAACCGGGGGATATTTGAAAACATTTCCCGAGAAATAGCCGATCGGGGATACAAACGCTCCAGGATCCAATGCCAACGGAAAATCAAGAGCCTCCAGCCTTTCTTTTTGATCTTCTTAAAAAGATTTCGTTCGTAATGTGCCTGCTCCTGTTGGAGAAGAACTTAAAGAACGCAATATACGCTGCGGTATTACGAGTCATGTTTACTTCCGCAAACTCTGAGGACGCTTGCTACATGTGACGTCATTGCGTCCTCGAGTGCGCATACGGGACACTTCGGTTGAACGCTTTCAGTTCACACAGTACATCACATACAAGTCGCATATACTTGGAAGTTTGAACGGACACGCAAAAAAAATCCGATTTCACAAAAAAAATCGGAATTGAGCATTAAGGCCTGCAGTGTGAACGTAGCCTTAGTGTCCCTTTTGGTGTAATGCTGGGGGCACTTCAGAAATACAGGCTTAGGGCCTTTTATAGGGCCAGTCTAGATGCTGTATAAATGGAGGTGGAGTCCTGTCCACATTGCTGACATTAAGTAGGACCTGGTCTCGGTTCATGATGGACTTTGGCAGGGCCTCCCTCTGTCTCTGGTCCTGTTCTAAAGCTTTATGGACAGGGTTTCAAGGTATAACCAAGGGACAGAGGGGTCTGGTTTGTTGAGCAGCAAATTTTGTACCCGGCTTTTGGTGAATGATGCAGTTCTGCTGGCTTCCTACTGCCAATGTGCTGGGGCAGTTTGCATCTGTGTGCAAAGCAGGTTTGGATGAAGATCCGCTCCTCCAAGTCTGAGGCCATGGTTCTAAATCAGAAAAAGGTGTCTTGATCTCTTCAAGGTAGAGGAGAGTTCCTGCTTCAAGTGGAGTTCAAGTATCTTATGAACCTGTTGAAGAGTAAGGTCAATGAAAGAGGCCTGATGTGACTGCATAAATTCATGGTCAAACTTGACTGTTTAATCATTTTAAATCATGTTGAAATTTAACATTTACTAATGACTGTATAGCTGATGTCACCTGCTCTATTCTTTACTGTTGCCTTCACTCACAGAAGCTGTATTCTGTTCTTGGATTTTTCCCAAAACAGCTGTTAGCTTTGTTCAGATAAGTTTTAGGTGAGTAAATCAGAAAGAATTTGGAGAGACGATACATAAACCACAATACACGTATCACCACACGATTTCTATAATTATGTAAATCCGGCAGACCTCATGAGATCTAGTTGATGCTCTGGTGTGGCTGGTGTAGAGCAGCTGAGTAATAGGCTGTTGGGGGCTGCGCTGCCTACTAGTGGCTGGGGTTTACGAATTATATAAAAGTAAGACGATGAAAATGATGTTTACCTATAAATGTTCTTTAACATTTAAGACCCATTCAGATCCATCATCTAATAAAATATCGCAATATTACACCGAATAGATTTTCTTTCTTACACGACTAATATTTTGATGGTCCATTTTTTTAATTTAGAACAATCAGTGGTTAATTCCGAATTGCATTTGCTTGTCAAGCACCGCTGATTGGCGTTCATCTCTTACAAAATCCTGTTTTGCTTCAACAAAAGTGGAAATCTGGAGAGGAACTACTTGGATGCCATTTTCTAGGTGTCAGGCATTCATAGTTTGCATAATGATAATGTGTTTAGCCAGTTGGATGGACCCTCAACTGCTCTCAAAGCCCGCACTTGAATTTGTTATATTTTCAGAGGTTGAGATGAAGGAAAAGTTAAAGCCACAAGCGGCAGCATCTTTGCTAGATCTCTTGCACGTGAAGCATAAAATTATAGTGGATCCAACCCCAATTTAATCTATCTTTTAGATCTGATTTTTAGGTTTAAATTGAAGATTAAGTCATGTCCTCAAAGTTTACAGCAAAGGGTAACATTACTAGATTGCTGGCGTGTTTGCAGGTGGTGATCAGTCCCCGCATTGTCCGAGTTCATTCACTGAGACACCTGCTAACCATGAGGGAAAACTTTGTGTCACTCTTCTGCACACTTTAAATTCGTTAAATAAAAAAACAGCATGTCTCACTTCAAATGTCTGTAATGTTACTTTTCTTTTAGTCAGCTGATCAAACAGTGTGCAGCAACAGGCAGGGGGGATGGGCATATGGCTGTTGGGTGCTGGTAGCCGGTCCGTACTTTGCTTCTGTTGACCAGTCAACCCCCCTTTCTTCAAGCCTTTCTCTGATGTTGTTTGTCTTTTTCTTTTTTGTCTGAGCTTGATTCCTTTGAGCAATCAGAGTTATGAGCCCAAAGGAGGGTGCTACAGCTCATATAAATTGGCCCTGGCGGCAGAGCTTGAACCAGCGATGCGTCTGTAACCTTGAGTTCACCCTGTCACTCCAGGAGGTAGCTTGCATCCTGCTAGTTATTCTTGGTTTCCCTCGATACTGCCTGTGGGTTTTGTGGTGTCTATAGACCTATACGGGCTTGCAGGGGATTTTTGTATGGTTTGCCTACAGCGTCAAAGCCTACCCCCCCCCTCCTTCTGCCTTTCTCTAGAGGAGATCTGATTTCCCTGCTCCAGGCAAGCAGCGAGAACAAGACAAAGTGTGCATGCATCTGTGTGTTGTACGGCGCGAGCCCCATGCTTGTGAGTCTGCGCGCACACGCGCAATCCGGGCCAGGCAGACCTTCCACATCTCCGTTCTGCGCTTTGAAAAACGAGGGAGGAAATCTCAGAGCAGCAGTTATTATTCATCCCTCAAAGAGAACGGGGAGGGGGCGGAGGAGAAGGAGGAGGGAAGGAGGAATGGATGGAGGGAGGAAGAAAGAAGAGAGCCAAACAGGAGGGCTGAAGGAGGGGTATGCGTGTGTGGGGGGGATACATTAACTCTTATCTCACTGTATTCCGCTTTCTGCATCCCAGGATGAGCTCCCTCTCTCTTTCTCTCCCTCCTGCGTTCCTTCCTTTCGTCAGTCCCTTCCTTCCGTTGCTTGCCTCTGCGCCTCAGAGTATCTCGCATTCAGAGCGACTGGATGTGTGCTCGCGCCTCTGTGTCTGTGTAGGCTGGTGCGTGGTTTGCTCTGACTAGCCCACTGTCTTTTTGTGGTGTTTTCTCAGCTTGAGCAAGTAAACGGAATCTGAAAAGGCAAAATGCAGGGTTTACCCTCACATCCGTTTTGTTTTTAAGACCTGTTTTTTCCCCCAGATTTTCAGTCAGTTTGTGTGATACTGGTCGGACTCTTCTTAATTTATCCTTTATACATTTTTGGAAAAATTCTTATAGGAAATATTCTGAATATGTGTACAACAAACTTGCATTCCTCTTTCATCCTAGTTGCACAATCTAATACTAAAAAGGATAGATGAATAACTTCCTGCATTTATATGAAAGAAATACATATTTTTGACTAACTAATTTTTAAGTCAACTAATACATTATTTGTAACCCTTCTCTTCATACTTTTAAGTTGAAACCCCCAAATACCAACTGGGTAACCTTTTATTTTATTTTTTAAGCTTGCAGTGAGAGGGGTCTTTGACCAATCCTTCCTCTCTCCCTTGGCCAAACTCCTACATTATAAAATTGAAGGATGATTTTGTGTTTGATGATTTCATTCTGTATTCATTTTTCTTTCATAATTCTACTCAAAAACTTTAATACCGTAATAGCACATTTTTCAGTTTTATTCAAAATATCTTGGTACTTAAAGATTTCATGATGCACTAAACCACAACTAGGACCCGTTTGACCAAAGCTCATAGTATCGCATCAACAGTGCAAGCGTAATAAATAAGTGCTTACGTTTGTTGTTGAAGGACATGGTACCTCAACCAGCTGGGATGAAGATGGAATCCAAAGGTTGCTATGGAGACTTGGTGACCCCCATAAAGCCATGGTTTGCTGTAGTTCTTTACAAGTGCAAGGCAAAAAAACTTCTGCCTAAAAACAAGAAAAAACAACATTGAAGGGAGATGGTTCTCATAACATGTGAAAATATTGGTTCATTGTGCAAGGTCATTTTTCTTTGCAATATTTCTAAAAAAGTCTACAACTTGAAATAAGAATATGAACTCTAAAAATTAAAGCAAGGTGGATATCATTAGAAGGATAAACAAAGATAGTTCTCCACTAAAATACCTAGTTAATTAAAAGAGATGGGACACTGTGTGAGGCTGTGTTTATAATCAGAATGTCATGCTTTACTTGAAGGATGGTCTGATTTAAAAATAATGTTCAGTTTCAGATACTATAAAGAGTTAGGGGTACCAAAAGGGGTGGGGGGTGGGTGGGGGGGGTGCTACCACTGAGTTTGTTCTAAACAGATACTTTTTAAAATCTCATTTCTCATTATTGAAAAAAATTTGGATGGAATATTTTCAAGTATATAAAATGTTTTAATGTTTATAGATTTAAAATGATTTATATTTCTCCAGATGCTTAAAAATAGTGAAATAGCCAACCCAGTTAAGCACGTTTTTCACATCAAAATATCTGTATTGTTAAGAATAATCTGAAAAACCTTAAAGAAATGGGTCAAAGTAAAGATTTAATGAAATGGTTACCTGGCAAGTGGGAAGTTAATGGCAATTAGTGTGATTTTATTCTATATTAGCTGGAATATTAAAACGTCACACTGATCGTCAGGTGAGATATTTCTATTATTTTTTTCAATTAACATACATTCTTTAAATGCTTGCCAGGATGGTGTCAGATGTCATGTCTTTAAACACCCAGCTGCTGTGTGAGATCGCAGAGCCGCATGCATCTGTGGGGCCCAGCTGATGTTTGGCGGATATGTGACAACACCTCCTGTTTGCGCCCGAGCGAACGTGCCTGTGTTTATATCTCGGGCGGCGCGGTCGAGCAGCGGAGATCGCTCCATGATCCTTCCTCAGATGGACCGCCAAGCCGCAGGCGGCATTGTGTGAGGTGCACACATGCAGCTCATCTGAATGTATATCTAAGCCTGCATATGCTTTCTGCTCCTATACATACAACCAAAACCTCTCTGCATATCTTAGTTCATATTTAAATCAAATTATAAAACTTTAAACTACAAATAAGCTGCTAAATAAAAAGAGAGGTGCATTTATATGTACATTCGTATACTTCTACCCAATTTCAAACTGGGCTGATAGAAAACCTCCCTTGCGCTCGCAATCACATCCAAACACAAACAGGCGCACACCCGCCCTGCTCCCCCTCCTTCTGCTCTTTCAGGCACGTCTTTAAATATTCATCACTCTGGCTGCTCTGAGAGTGCCGTAAACGCTGCCTCACACTCCAGGGAATCGCTAAAGCCTACTCTATCATCTGCTCTCCCTCCCTACCATCCTTCTCTCTCTCTCTCTCAGACAGACACACACTCACACACATACACTTTTAGCCACAGCCGCTCACAAGGATGAACCCATGTGCAAAAACACTCGAAGGCAACGTCGGTGGCGTCAGCAGGCGCACGGCAGCAAGCACGAAACAGGGAGATGCTTTCTCAGAGGCCGACGATGGACAGATTTTGTGTTTGTGTGAATGCTTGTGTTTACTGGCTCCTAGTGCCGCGAGTCGAGCAGTGTTGTGTTCCAGGAAACAGGATGTCTCTTTGTTTGGGTTTTATCCTGGTGGTGAGCGCTGGCTGCTTTAGTCCCTCAGGATCCTTGTGTGCTTCCCTCCTCCATTGCTGTTACTGTGCCAAGCAGGTGTGCCTGTTGACATATTCCAGCGTATTTTTTATTTTCTTATTTTATATAAATAATAAGAAAAAAGTTCACGCATGACACTGACCAGTCATGCAAATGCACAAAGAGCTTTTGCTGGTCTGGAAAGGGAGTCACGCCTTCAGTTAACCCTATGCTGACCTCGTGATCAACGTAAATCATATAGAGTAGATACAGATCAGTTTATTTTTATGTCATTTTACCAAACATAAGGAAGTTCTTTTTGTCTATTATGAAGCAGATTAGTTATTTTTCCACACTTCTGGGTAGCTAATCACATGCTCTCATTTAACAAAGCAAAGTTTGTCTTTGCTAGCCTGAGGGGCGCCAGAAAACAATGAACCACTAAAAGAGAAGCATGAACTAGATGATCAAATTATTTTCAGTCACAACTTTGGTTTAAAACGGTTATTAGAATCTGATAACCCTAATGAGTAAAGCTGCATCTTGTTTTATGCTCTTGCTCTGGTTTTATGTTGTCTTGAAAATCTTTTTTTTTTTTTTTTTTTTGTGTGGTTTGCTTTTAGTGCTGAATTTAAGCTTTTGATCTTTTTGGCTGCTCGGAAGATTATGGAAAGAAAACAGCTTTAGTTGACTCTGGTTTGGAGGATTTTGAAGAAAAGTTGGCATATTCAGAGAAAAGTGACAAAAACTGACCGTAAAAACTGTGATTAGTAGAGATGCAGCAATACCAGAATTTTCCAACCAAAGTATGAGTAAAGGTACTGACAAGTACTCACTGGTACAGATTCAAATGCTCAAAAAGCTTGGTCATAATGATGAAAAATCATCTTATTCATAGAAATGCTCAGCAAAGATTAACTTTTATCTTAGATCCATAAGAGTTTAGATGTTTTTTTAATGCCTTCATCAAAAATAACTCAGCTTTTGGAGGTTTTCAGGAGCTCTGCTTACAGACCAGTCAGGATGCAAATATAAATGCGGGGATTCCCCTTATAAACAAGCATTGGCTGCTTCTTTTGTCTCCCTTGTTCCCTTAAAAATACCCAGACATCTTTTTTAACTGTCTGGCTGCCAGTCACACTGTCATCAAGGATATCGGCCACTACCTGCTACCACCGTCTTCTTCTTGTTGTTTTGCTCTATTTTCTAATTGAGTACTGCCACTTATTGGGCTCACAACCTAACACAAGCTGTTAGAGAGAGATTGAGGCTAATATGTGTGTCTTTAGTGTCATAAGACTTTACTGGAACAAGCTTGAGTACAGACACTGGTTGAGTCCTTAAGATTATAAATAAAATTTACTTATGGTAAAAAAAAAAAAGTTGAATAAGGTGAATTCATTGTATGAATAAAGAAGGTTAAAAGGGAATAATTTAAAGTTATTGCAAAGTTATATCTATGCTGCACAATTGTTCACAATTAATTAATAGATAAAATGGCAACAGCGTGACACTTCAAATAAATGTTACCATAAGATCATTTTTGAATTTGCATGGGGGTTTGCAAGGAATCAAGTTAAAGTTTTCATTGGTTTTTACAGGACCCCTGCAGTTTTAATGGGGAGTTGAGCAACAGATGGTTCCACTCTTTACTTTCAAATGGGGGGAGGGGGGCTGCTATGGTGTCTGTTAACCAATTGGTCATGTAAAGATAATTTTAAAACAATGGAAGTAATGATTGTTGAATAATGAAGATGCTAAAAGCACTATGGGTGACTGACCTGCTCTGCTTTGACTTGGCATTTTATTTCGCCTTGTTTTTAATGTGTTTGCTGTAGCACATGGCATGTACAAGTGTATTTGCACTTCTTGCACCCTTTTACATTGAAATTTTATGTGAATGTTTTGAAAAACTTGGCATATCTTAGGGATTAGATATTGAAAGGTAATCAAAACCTCATTATACACGCCCTCTAATTGCTTCCTAATTGGAGACTAAACAACCGGTTAGCCGCTTGGGCCTCTCTTCAACTTATTCCAATAACTTTTTTTCTTGAAAGTTGTCCTTAACCTCCAGAGGGTGTTTAATCAAGAGAAAATAAAGGTGTCACGGAAAATATGAAGCTTTAGCCTAGCACTGCTTTAGTCATATTCAGAATTGTCGTTTTTTAATTTTATTTTGTAGGTTAATTGTGCCATTGCACCATGGTGGTATGGTAGTGGTATTAAAGCGTTGTCATGCTTGAGTGAAATATGCTGAAAAAGGAGGTAAAGGATTTCCAGCTATGGATATTGTTATGGAAAGTGTTAATGCTCCTTGATGGAGTAGGTTGCTAATGGATTCCTAGACTCTGTGTCATAGGGCATCAGTTGTACTTTGTGTTTGGTCGGTTACTCCTTTTTTTGTGCTATTGCCTCTTGACAAACTTATTCCAAGAGCAACTATTCCTTTTTACCCATATAACTGGTGGGAAATGTATTTTACTGGGTTTAGTTGTAGAGTTCCATAAGAGGGTTGCACCTGTGGAAATTGACCAGATAGTTTCTGCAAATGCCAAACACCCTATTCTGCCATAAGTCTATTTTTATGCTGTTAGTTGGATGGTTGAAGTTTGACAAAGCGTAACCAATTTACAGTTTTTTGAAAGAATATTGGTTTAACAGACAAGGTCCTTAGTGGTGATTTCTGTCCTCTACACTCTCAAATAATGGAGGTTGTCTCTAAGAAACCTCGCTCTTTGGATGGCACCATTGATACCTTGAAGAAGGGATAATGTGGGAATGCCACTGGTTGCAGATTCATTTCTTATCTCTGCACTGAGATTCTCTTAGATGTTGCCAAGCCTTTTTCCAATGACTGAGTTGCTGCCCCACATTATCCCCGGTCCTCCACCAAAAGTCATTTGGCATAGACAAAGATTTGGCAAGTTTTGCATGGTTGCAGGCCATAGCCAGCTCTACTGCTCACAAATGCTTTTTCCTTACAAATGTGGCACCATTTAAAGGCAAATAAATTGACCTTTTGACATCTAATATTTATTGCAAAAAGCATAATTGTTACAAGTATCATTTATAGTCCAACAAACCTCAGTGAACGTGACATCTAGTTAATGACTTAAGGCTGATTTATACTTCTTAATTAGGTCGTCTGCGTAGGTGTCGCACTAAACGCAGAAACATCCCTGACCCCACTCTGCTGTACCTCTCCCAAATTGTAAGTGACAGCAGAGACTGCCGCAGACAGGAGGCATCCGATTGGTCAAATCTACATGCGCTCTACACTATGCCTATTTGCTGTTTGGTACCTTACTGGCTTGTTTTGTTTGAATGACCGCCATTGCGGAAAACGACTCGTGAAGTTGGACCAGCTAGAAGAGCGAGGTGCGCGAGAATGCTTGGACCCTTTTTCCATCTGGATCCCTGCTCTTTTTCACCCTCATGTCCCTCCGTTGTCAGACAAATATGCCCCCACTTCCTCATTGCCTCGGCCGTATCTAGCACACAGCTAGTTCGTGATTGTCCCTGTTGCGTTGTGGCATGGAATTATAGCGCAGACCATGCTTCAATATTGAGCATAAATCAAAAATATCTGTGTGATACCTGCGACACACTGCTGCGGGAGAATAACCAGCCCTTTAGGTTGACTCTCCTTTGGGTTTTATGCCTCACCTATGATTTACACAGAAATCTGTAACTCATGTCACAAGTGTTCCTCTTACTCAGGAAAAAGTTCAGAATGGCTGTCGGCAGAATAATGCCAGACAGCACAAGAGGCTCTCTGTAGAAAAATGAAGAAGGAAAGGCAGTCAGTCTCGAGAGGAGGAAGTGCAATCGAGTTCAGGATGACTTCTCTGTCTGACTGCCTTCCACGCTTCGGGAAGGAGTTCTCCTCTGAGCCGCTGAAGTGCCTTTCGCCCACCACTCCGAAGATGTTCGGCACAACAATTAGAGGCAGGCGAAAAGGTGAATTCTGTCAGGGAGGGAGGAGGCAATTTGATGGCTGGATGGTAGTATAGACTGAATGGCTGGGTGGGATATCGGACGAGATGGGGAGAGGTGGCAAATGAGGGATTTAGCACAGACTCTGGAGGGCGCAGAGAGACGGGTTCAAAGAGTGACTGACAGCATGATAGATGGAGGGTCTGAATAAGTGAGCGAGGCTCGGAGATGCCGCGCGAGTGCTAATGATTGACTGCACGCGTACAGGTGGTGGCAGGCCGACGCCACCGAGTGCTGCGTACTGTTCGTGAGCTCCTGCGTGTTTATGATCCTTGCATGTGTGTTTATTATAGTTGACCATTTGCTCTTGATGTTGTATACACAATATCATCCCTGTTGCGAGAGCCGCTCGGCTCTTGCGTGCACGCAAACCCGGTCAGGCCATAGAGAAACACACACACATGCACACACGCAGCAGGCTCAGCCAGGCATCGCCTGCAGCCACACTCTCCTTCCCTCCGCTGCCTCCCTCATTCATCTTTCATTAGCCTGGCTCACACAGGAGAAACAGCCTGCCTCCCCCCTCCTTCACCGCACGCCTCCACCCTTCTCATCTAACCTCTTATCCTTTCTTTCCCCCTCATGTTTTATCTTGGTTTTCCCATTTGTGTGTCTTGCAACCTCCTGTTTTGAAAATCCCTCATCCTTTGCTCAAGCTCACCCTTTCACCTCTTAGCCTTCGGCCCTCTTCTCCGTCCCTGCCTTGCTCCTACTCATTTTCACTTCTTTATTACGCTCTCTCCTTCTTCTTTCCTGTGCCGTGCTGTTTTTCCTGACACCCTTCTCCCCCCTCTCTCCCGCTCTCTTTCTTCCTTTCATTTTGCTCTCCGTCTCTCCCTCGATGGAGGGGAAAAGGCTCTTCGCCTCTAATTGCGGCTGTTCCGTTGCCATGGCGCGTGTTGCTCAGCGCTGCGAGGTGCTGTCTGAGTGGTGTGTGTGTATGGGTGTGTGCGCGACAGGCAGATGATTGCTTGCTGCCAGCTCTCGTTTCCCGGACGCCGATCGTGTTTCTTTGCGGCAGCAGGGGGAAAAAAGAGAGAGACGCCAGAAATAGCCCCCCTTCACACAGACCCAGTCACTCTCATCGCTGCTCTGTCAGATACTCACACATGCAGAGAGACGCACACACTCACACATCCACAGCATTTCCTCTTTTTTTTTTTTTCTGACATTTTTGCGTGCATGCCATCCAGGTTATGCTGTGAGCAGGCACCTTCTAGCACATACTCACACACAGGCATTAATACGTGTTTAGTTTTGTTTGCACAAGTCCAACTTCCTCTCCCTGATGATGATGAGTGTGTGCGTGCGCGTGTGTGTGTGTGTGCTTTCTTTTTCTCCAGAGGTTCTGTGGGGACTCTGATTTATTTCACCTTTAATGGGAAGTGAAATGAATGTGAGCAGCAGCTGGTCTGGTCCTCGGAGATACCGCGGTACGCTAACCCAGAAAACAAGCAGCTTTGCTCTGAAATGGCCCTCAGTCTGACAAGCAACAACACACGCTACTCTGCACTCCATTGGCTGCGCTGTTGGTTTTATTTAAAGCCGCGAACAGACACTCCGTTAACACCCTTAGCCTGGAATGACAGAGAAGGTCTGGGCTCCCTTTAACACGTGTATCTCTAACCTCTGCCCAACCCAACTTTTTGTTTAGCTTTTTTTTCTGCTGTCACAACTTTTCAAAGGGCTGCTGGGAGGTAAATGGGGATGGATTAATAGCAAATAAACCTTGAAACCTCGTCGCTGTAAAAGTGGATAAGGGAGGATTATAAGCAGATTTGTGGAGGAATCGCTCTAATCATCTCCTGTGCTGCTGTTCTCCTACAGTTGTCGAAAGGTTTTAAGGGAAGAAAGGAAAAAAAATGCGTATTCTCCCAAAGCTTAGCTGTACAGTTGTAGAGTGCTTCTTATTTCTATTTATAAAAAAAAAAAAAGGAAAATATTAGGTTTATTAGATCCCCTCCCAACTTAATAAGATTAGTTGATAGATGTTGGGAAGTTATAAAACTCCAAATCCTCATTAAGCAGTGTTTTGTTTTGGTTTTTAATAAGACATTGGGCCTAAGCTAATGTGAGTGCTTTCTTTTGTTTAACTTACTTTACAATTCTATTAAATCTTTTTTGCAAAATCCCTTCCTCTTGGTTAAGCTGACATGGTCTAAATATAAGAATGGTTTGTCAACATTTCCAACCAATCAAAGCTTGGATTTCTGTTAAAGCTACAGTGTGTAATTTTCAGCGACATCTAGCGGTCAGACTACAGACCGCAGCAACATGAACATCTCCCCCCCACCGCTTCTCCCCCCCAACAGTACGGCGAGCGTTACGGGACAAAATTTCTTCTACGACGTCCACATCACCTACCCTCTCAAGTGATGAGGTTTGTTTACATAGATAATTTTACAGATAGTATTTCATTAGTCTGTGTAGGGTATAGATTTCATGTAGACTTAAGATAATAAATATACCCGTTATTTTTTCTACATCGTTGTGACGTCTTGGTGAGCTGCTTTGCATGGTGATATAAACAGACGAAGTAATTGTAGTCATTAGTTTAACAGCGAGATTGTGTTCGCTGGAAGAATATATATCCCCCGTTTACAGAGTCCAAGTCATTTTGGTGGCACGGGGGTTACAACGCGAGGGAGAGGGAGAGGACGAGGGCGAAGGCAGGGAGGCCGTGCAGCTAGGGCCAGGCGAGAGAGGGGAGCCAGCGGGGTGAGAGCAGAGGAGGAAAGGCTTGAAGATCTCCAAAGGAGCCGGAGAGAAGTAACCGAGGTATATATCCAGAAAATTATTTTACAGAAAATTACTGAATCATTACCTGTGAAACGTCAGGGACGTTGCTGAATAAGTATACTGGAGAGTAACAGCATCATCACGCAGCATGTTATTGTTTTAGACAGGTCTGAGCATCCTGTACTCCAAAAACTGCAGTGATATTAGACAATTGTGTGTGTAGGATTAATTACCTGTCCAAGAGAAAACTGGCAACTTGAGCGTCACTTTGAAAACCTTTTTCCTCCATCAGTGACTTCCATCGTGTAAATGCCGTGCCAATGTTGATCCGTGTTTTTTGCCGTTTCTTGTCACGCTTGCGTTTATTCTCGTCGTGTTTCCGCTTCTTAGATGACGGGGGTTCGGTGTCCGCCGCTTTTCGTTGTGATACAGAGTAGGCATGATCCTCCATTCGTCTGATGTTTGGCCACACAGTGCCAAACAGTTTGCAAAGTCACTCACGCCTGCCGCCTTGTTCACCTTTCTTGTTACTGAGGCGCAGTATACCTGCTTCTTCTTCTTCTTTGGTTTCAGGCAGACTAAACGCTTCTCAGGCATAATACTGCCATCTACTGTTCAGTACCGTCTCAGTTCATCTCTCTCAACTTGCCGTAGTTATTTTTGAGCGTCATGGGAGATCTCGCAATCGCTAGTTTGTTGCCTCTGCGCTTGCCGTAGCGCAAAGATGTCAGCCTCCATGGCTGCGAGACCCGCTCCTATGTAATTATAAATAACGAATTCTAAGGCAACGCAAATATTATGGTTAAAAGGCTGAGCTCATAGGTGATGATAAATAACATAGTTATGTATAATATATTAAATTTCTGACTTTATATGCCTGTAATTATTACACACTGTAGCTTTAAGTGGACACTAAAATCACAGTTTGCTCTTGTTTTGGAAATATTTATCCACTCCACCTTTGGAAAAGATGTGAGGACTCTTGTCTGTAACTCACTTAAGAAGAAACCAGAGATTTATTTCTGGACTGTGGTCAGTTATTTTTGCAACTTTAATGTTTCCCTGCGTAGGCCAAGTTGTTGATGATAAGGGTGTTTGCTTGAGGTCTTTTCCATCCTAGCACTTCAAATCCCACTTTAGCTTTAGAGTTTTTCAATTGCTAATAGATTATTCTTTTAAATCTAAATGTGCACCATTTTATCCACCGATAATCCAAGTTAGAGATAACTAAAATAAAACCCAGAATATGATTCTGCCATCACCATGGTCACCTCTCTTTGATAAACGTTTTATATTTCACATGGTATTTTTGAAATTGTGACCCAAAAGCTCAAATTTTTACTTAAGCTTTGGGATACTACTGGGCAAACATCAAAAAAGTGCTACTGGGACAGGAAATTTTATGCACCATTTTGTTTCTAATACTTCTTAGATATTACTCCCAAATATCTCTTTACAGTTTCTGTGTTGATTGTTCTCTGGTTGCTGTTAATACTCTTTGTTTATTAGAACATTCTCTGATATTCAAATTTAGTTTTTGGTATTTTTGGTTTTAGTTTTTTTTTGACAAGTGGAATTGCTTCCTGCTGTATTAATTTGTGCCGGCCTGCACAAACGTAATTTTTCCAAATTAGTATAGGTGATAACAGACCAATTATGTTCACATATGAACACACTGCATTGTTTGGAATTGTGCCAGTGACTGCTTTGTGGCCAAAATGACCTCACGATTCCTGATTTGGAGGTGGTCGTGAGAGGCTGATGGCCCCTTGTTACCCCCGATACAATACACGATGCACGATCATGCTGAAAGTCGGCCCGATCAAAAAATTCTTGCATGACTGAAAAGTCCCGAATTGGGTCAAAAAATCGCACAGTGTAACTTTCTGTGGCCAAAATGACCACGCAAACTTTTGCAGGTGAGTTTACATCTAACTTTAAAACATTTTTAAAAAGTACATGCATGAAATGCATACGCAATAACCTTCAGGTTTAAAAAATTGATTTGCAGTTGGTATGTACATTTGCATATCCTGGTCATCGGAATATGATCTTCCAATTCAAACACAAAAAAATTAGCCCGCTGATTTAGCACATGGAAATCCTTTTGTGTCATATATGAAGATTAGCTTTGCATGTGCAAAAGAAATTTGCATGTATTAAAAGAGATGCAAACATTTTGAAGATCAGGCCGTTACTGGTGTAAATATTCTGCCTGTTAAAATGATGTTAAACATGCTTCAGAATGGGAAACGACAAAGAAAACAAACATTGACCCCCTAAGAAATGTGACATCAAAATCATTTAAAGTTTTGACAATCTCATTGACTTTTAGAACCACATAGAAGTGCAGTGCAGATGGAAACAAACTGTACACAGCTTCAAAAAGGCTGGGTAAATATGTTTACACAACTCTGCTTTTGTCCTATACATTCGTTCCTTTTCATGTTTGAAAATCTTTTGACTAAATGTCCTGACAGGTGACAGCTTCTCCAACCTATACATGAAAGTATTTTAATATCTCAATCTGACCATCTGGGTCCTGACTTTGTCTTGCCTGTATCAATGTTAAAAGTGAAAGTTGATCAATTTAAAGAATTAATGTAGGATATTGCAAATTTCATATTTGGACCACAATACTAATAAGACTACAGTTTGTGGCTTTGAGTCCATAAGGTTGACACACCACAAATTCAACTAAGATATCATTAAAATCAAGATGTTTCAATACGCTTTTGAATTTTCACCTCCCACGACCAACTAAAAACAAAAAAATACACACATATACATTGACAGTTCCACACATGCACTATGCAGACATTGCATACTCCATCACAGCTAAGGGGAATAGATGCCATTCTCACGTTTAATAATGTGCTTATTTCCTCTATTACTCTTGTAAATTATTATAGCTCTACATATGACAGTAAAACAACAAACCGTTTGAAACTCTGCTAAGAAAAAAAAGCTGACGCAAAGCCATATAAAGTGTTGGTCATTGCTGATTTTAAGCCTTAATTTAAAGAATGCAGCCCTGGCGATATGACCTCTAGTTCATCCTGTTCTCGATAAAATCAAATGTAAAGGGTATTTCTTAAAGTGGCGTCCTATTATTTCTTATCTTGCTGTGCATTATTCGATAACCGCCCATTTACATGGGTTTATGTTTTAGGAATTTAGGCCATCAAGCTCTATCCTGTGATTGAATTCTATCCCTTTTTGCAGTGTTTGTGGTCATGGATTGTGCTTAACTGCATCAGGTTGAAGTACTTTCCTTTGAAGCATGTTTTATTAATTTATTTATTTCCCATTTTGGATCAATTGTCTGGGGATGATACTTCAATGCTTTTGGTGGTTCAAGTATTCATATACTCAATTAAAATACAAGGGGAGTTTGCTTTCCTAACTGTCCAAGTCTAGATAATTATGACTCTTAAAACTGATTTTTTTTCCTGTCTCATTTTGTTCTTAAACAAAAAATATTAAGAACTAATTTTAAAAGACTTCAACCTGATTTATGATTCAACCTTAATGAGGGAGTGGCAGCCTAGTGGTTAGGGCATAAAACTTGGACTCCTGAGGCTCTGAGTTCGAGTCCAGCTCCCACAGACTGCTACTGACTCCCTGAGCAGAGACCCTTAACCCCGACACTGCTCCCCGGGAGCTGCACAATGACAGCCCACTGCTCCCTTATGGGATGGGTTAAATGCAGAGAGTAGGGTTGTCAAAAGTATCGAAACTCAAAAAAGTATCGATACTGAAATGTTGTATCCGGATACAATACTCGTTTTTAAAAGTATCGATACAGTGCCGTCACCAGTGGCACCTAAGCAGTCATTCATCTAAAGTGCAGAATAGAGGACAATGCACTTTCAGAACACTGTGTGATTGAATAATTCTGTGCACTTTTCAGTTTCAGACTTTTTTTTTGTAAGAGGTGCAGTTTTTTATCAAGTTTGCTTAATATTATGCACAGCATACAACTTTATTGTGTTTATTTATTGTATTTTATTTATTATTAAAAATATTTCTGTAGACTTTTGGAGTCTTTGTTTTTATCCTTGTGGTATCGAAAATGGTATCGAGTATCGAATATTTTCCTTAGTATCGGTATCGAGTTGAAAAGTTTAGTATCGTGACAACCCTAGCAGAGAGTTAATTCCGTTGGTCTGTACTTGTGACAGTGTAATGATAATAATAAAAAAAAAAAAAAGCTGGGGAAAAAAATTATTTAATTTTTACCGTGTCACAAATAGATTCGTAACCTTTTACTCATTAGCACAGTGTTTCAGTTAACAATTGAGTTCACACTAATTTAAAAATTGGCGCAATTTCATTACTTTCAACGCGACACTTCAGTCCTCATTAATAAATCCCTCCAAGTCAAACAGTTATAGATTTGGAAATAAAGCAGACTTATTTTAGTCTAGATGCCAAAAAAAAGCAGTAAAATGGTCCTAAAGTCCTAAATTTATTTTTTATTTTCAGCATCATTTTTTGTAATGATTTTTTTAGAATCAATAGAAGAGTCCAAATTGTAACACAGGGAGTTAAAGGTTAATATTTTGTAGTCAAATATTCACTATTTTGTAAAAACATTCCCAAAAAATCTAGAAATTGAACACTTTAGAATTATGGAAATTAACCTAAAGATGGTCTGACTTTTGACAGTTTGAGCAACTCTTAGCATTTACTAGAGAAACATGCTGCCTTGGCAATTTGTGCAATTTTGCGCTGAAAGCCCTAAAAAGAAAATGCGATGACTTATTTGGACAAAGGCATGGCTGAACAAACGTGGCTACTACGAAAACGACCTCACGATTCCTGATTTGGAGGTGGTCGTGAGAGGCTGATCGCCCCTCGTTACCCTCGGTACAATACACGATGCACAATCAGGCCGAAAGTCGGCCCAATCAAAAAATTCTCGCACGACTGGAAAGTCGCCCTGAAAAGGGACAAAAAATCACACAGTGTAAGCCGAGCTTTAACGTTATTGCAGCATTTTAGTTGTACATTTAATGCTACATAATTCAAATAGGCAGTCTACAGTCTTTAAGGTTTCTTAAAACTTCAAAATATGTTTTGCCTTAAGAAACTTTTAGATTTATTTTTTGATGTATTCACACTAGGAAAATCATTTGGTCTGCTAAAAGCATACTTTATCATTTTGTTTTGTTAGTTTTAGTTTGCTTTCAGATTGCATTTTTCACAAGTGGATTATAAGTTCTACAAAAAACCGCTGTTTCCATTGGACAAAATGACTTGGGGCTGGATAGAACACAAGCTGCAAAATTTAGGAAAACCTCAATAGGAATCCTGCTTTCAGGACCTCTGTTTTGCATCTTTGCTCTGTTACAACAGCTGACAAATGATTGTGTCAAAGAGCAGCTCATTCAACATTGACTTCACGACAATTTATTAATAATTTTGGAACAGAATCTGGTATTATGTCCAACAAGCCGGAGGAGACCTGCAGATGCGTTGCTAAGCAACAGACATCGTATCAAGTTTTTTTTGTTTTGTTTTTTTTTAGTTTGTACACTGCTCTGGCGACTAGTTAAGTCCAAAGAGACTTTTGTTTTCTTCAGTTGGATCAAACCAAGACCAGTTTATATCCAGACTAGGAGCCAGCCGGATCGGAGTCTGTTTGGCTGCAGACTGAGAGGGCCTCAAAAAGTTGGTTTCAGTCCAGTTGTTTTGGTTTGGACCAGTGTTTACTTGAGGGGGAAGCATATCTGTTCTGTTTAAAGAGGACCAAATTTGGCTGCTTTTGGCCATGGCCAAATTGCTCATGGTGGATTTATTTTCTTGCTTTTAAGAAAAAAAGAATGCTAATGTTGGAGGGGTTGTATGCTTCCCTAATATATTGTGGATACATTTGTCTTATAATGCCCTTTAAGGCCTCAAATTATGGTATCATAAATTCAAATGAAATAGACTTGATCTGTTTGATGGATTTTTTCCCTAAATATACTAAATAAGAAAGAAGAGTAAACTTAAAGGCAAGGGGTTTGTTACACTGGCATAAAATGTAGGTTGAAAACAATGAAATGCCAAAGCAATACTGTGAAAGGGGGCTATGAATTAGCCAGGCCGATTTTGAAATGATGCCACAATGAAATATATTGACGTATGAAAAATCTTAGGCTAAAAATTTGGTGTGCACAGGTTTTTGTTTTGTAGCTCTGCTGATGTAACTACAGCTGTGAGGACTTGATGTTTGCTCACGCTCATGTGGGGCTGGTTCCAGAGATGTCACAATGCTGGCAACACTGTTATGATGTGATTCATGGGAAAAGATAGTTGAAACACAACAATGGTGTTATTGCCAAAGAATTCATTCACACACACACACACACACGCACAAAAAAAAATCATTATCACAGAAAAAGGAAGCAGCTCTTATTTTCTGGCTGTCAGCCAGTGGAGATGAGTGACTGTAAAGTCTCACGTAACACCTTGTAACCACAATGCAACAGTGTTGATTTTTTTTGTCAAGGGTTTGGTTTGTTGTCTCCCTTCCCTAGTGGGGAGGCAGGCGGTCTACCTTTTCTGACCCTAGAGGTCAACAGCTGTGACCACTTAGATCCGGCTGCACACCCAACCCCTGAACACGGCAAAAGTACAAAATGCCATGAGCCTCAAACAGTGTGATTCTATGGCTAATAGATCAATAAAAGACATTAGTTGGAGGCTAACCTAGCGAGCAGTGCTAATACAGGGTTAATCCAGGGTTAATGGCTGAGTAGCCTTGTTCGCAGAGACAGCCATTATCTCACAAAAACGCTTCTTGTTCCTGCTTGTTTCATGGGTTCACAGGGATAGAAACACAAAAAGAGGAATCAAAATCCTTTTCTTTAAAAAATAAAACGAACATCTCAACGGTTAAACTTGGAACGCATAGGATAGATGGAGAGCTTACAGCGGATAGGTCAAGAAATTGTCATGTGGCAACCAGAGGGGATGTAAAGCTGAAATTGTGGTCTGGAGAGGTGAATAGCAGAGCTGAGAGAAAGTGGTGAGAAAGAGAGGAAGCGAGTCGAGCGCTACACATCTCCCTGTCCTTGTAAAGTGCTGCGTGCTGTCGGAGCAGCAGCCAAGAATGTGTCAGCCCAGCCGTCTCACGCTGCCTAATGGGCTCTTAAACGCTGATATAAAGCTCGCTCGCTCTTTCACCCTCCCCTTTTCCCTCTCTTGCTCCTTCTTTTTCTGCCTCCGCCACTTGCTCTCATTACCTCTCGTTCTCACCCTGTCCCTCACTCTGTCACTCACTTGTCCTCTGCCTTGCTCTCTGTTGCTCTATCAGCCTCTTGCTCTTTTTTTTTTTGTCCTGTTGCTGTCTTTCTTCTCCTTTAATTACATCGTCCTCACCTCTTTAGCTCTTCATGCAGGTTGCTTCTTTACTAGAAACTTTTCCACATTACAACTCAGCACTTCTCTTTGTCTTTTTCTGTCCTCCTCCATCAGACTACATAACGCCTTCTACCCTCAAGATCCTTCGTTCCCTCTCACACTTTTACACGTCCTGTCAGCACCTCTCCACGGTTTGGCCAATGCCTTTGTTTTTGGCCTGGATAAAGAGTGGTGGAGTCTTCTAAGCCCAACTGGATTGCAGGTACGGAAACTGCACATTCTCTCACACACTTTTATAGCTTCATTAGGACCCTTTGTTGCTAGGGAACGCAGGATGTACACAGAAATGAGTCCCCAAAGAGGAAGTAGGTCTGGCTTAGTTTTAAACCGCTGGTAGCATATTCGTCACCCTCAAATCATTTCTCATTGCCATGTCCCTACCACAAATTTCAGTTATTTTAGTGCGATTTAGCAAACACAAATCAGATACTTTTGGTGTGAATTGTGCTTACCCCCCTTTCCTCTATTACCCCTAAATCAAATCCGATGTAAGCAATTGCCCAGAGAAATCTCCTAATGTGTATACTTAAATGTCAGTCTCCAGCTGTTCTTAAGGTCTTAGAAGTTTATTTTACGACACGTCTAGGGGTGGCCAGATCGTAACATCCTCTTCAGATCCCAAGTAGCCAACACACACAAAGTTGAACATTTTATAATGTTATTTATTTTAAAAAGAGGTATTTTTTGGAAAAAATGTTACAACAAGTGGAGCATATGACTTCAGGGAGAGATGATGCAGAAAACGACACACGAAAGGAAAGTATCTGAATATTAAACAACTTGCCTAATTGAAAGTAAATAAACCAAATGACAAAAAACGAAAACTAAGGAAACAGAAACGGCTGCTGACTCCTACAAGCTATAGAACTTTACATGATGTTTAAACAGTGTAGCCAGTTGAGATGAGCTGAGGATGAATGCAGGAAGTCCACGTCAGCAGCTTTTATATCCAGCACATCCGGGAGGCCACCAATTGGACATCTCCGTTGTGGTCTAGGAACCAATCAGTGACGGGCACCTGCAAATTCACATTTACATAGGTTGATGACGCCAGTCGTAACATTTGTTTGAAAATATTAGTGAACAAGCAACATCACGGGGAACAAGGAACCCAGTAGACTGGTTTATTTATAAAACAATATTCAATGCATTGTCTAGCAAAGCAGTGTTTATTATACAGTCTCAAAGTCGATATAGACTGGGACAACGCCTTCATGTCAACCATTATCCAGCCATCCACATGTACTGACGGACTAGGCTAGTCGAGCACTAATCAGGGAAGCAGACCAAAGGAGAACTCAACAGCTCAGGTGGGAGAATATGTTGTCTAAAGCTATTAGCTTAGCACTCCACAGATCTGGCCCCTTTGTTGGAGTGGAGAGTCCTGCAGTTAGCCAGAAATCATATAAGGAACACAGCACACATATGAAAGATTCTCTGTTCAGACAGGACCAAGATGATCCTTTTAGCATTCCTAACCCTAGTATAAAGGAAGGTGATCACCCTCACAGAGGAACGCTGTGGTGGAAGCAGGGATTTTTTTCCTTCAGTAAGGTCAGTGAAGCTGGTCAAAGTTAATGACTAGATGGATGTGTAATCCTGAATGAAAAGCTGCTAGAAACTGTAGAACTGGGAAGGAGTTTCAACTTTAGGGATCCTAAACATAGGAGGAATTTATAAGTTACAATATGTTTTAGATCAAAGTAAACTGATTTGTTAGAATGGCCAATTCAAAAACTGGACCAAAATTTAGGTGAGAATCTATAGAGACCTGAAAGTTTATTTTTTTATAAATTTCATCTTGCTTCTTACCTTGATTCAGCTTGAGCTATTTTGTAAAGATAAATAACAAAAACATTCCAGATGTATAAGGCTGAGTTACAAATATAATTGCAGTAAAATGAAGTGCGTCATTGTCGTCTGACAAATAGTTTACAGTCAAAGTAACAGGTCTTTGTAACACACATGGTTCATTATGTTTTTTTTCTTTTTGTTTTTTTTTATATTTGTTAAGTTTTCAAAGTGCAACATACAAAAATCACACACCCCGAGCATAAAGCATACATATATTTAAAAAATTACGCTCTAAGAAAAAAAAAATACTATTACCAATACAACAATAGTAATAATACAAAAAAAAAAATCAATAACAGAGGGAAAGAGAAGAGAGAAAGGCAGGAAGAAAAAAAAATTAATTAAAAAAATGGAAACAAGCCAGATAAGTTATCTAAGTAACAGTTAAACTGCACTGTTATTTGTCATGTTTAAAAGACAAAAAGGAAAAAAAGCCCATAACTTATTTAAATCCGAATAAACTTATTTTATAATAATAGACATAAACTGATCCCAGAAAACCAAGCAGACTTGAGTTATTCCCTGGAATGCCAGCTTTTTACTGGTGTTTAAATTATATTTCAGCAATGACCATGAAGTAGTGATGCTGAACTCGGGATGTTTTTACCCCTTGAGGCAGAGTTATAGTTGTACTTTGGTGTCTCTTGCAGAACTTTGCTGATGGCGTGGGCCTGAACAAGCACTGTTGGCCTTTATACTGATTGTAGGTTATTCTCCAGACAGAAGGCAGTACACTATATAACCCTCTTTCTTACAAAGCTTTAGATTTATGAGTAAAAAACAATCATCAGAAAAAGTCTTTTTAGCTTCTTTCTGTTGTTTTACTTGTCTGTTAGTTCCCCCCTTCATTTATTGAATAAGTGATTGATTTGTGTGTTAAATGACTGCATGTCGTTTGTTCTGAATGAGCATTGGACACGCGTTCCACTCAGTCACAATGATTCGAAGGTACATGACCTTGTGCTAGTTTTGATACCCCAAATACATCAAGTATAAACCTGGTTTCATACTGATCTGAGTAATTAAAGAAATAGACTTCTTCCAATATCAAGTCTTTGACCAATCCCTCAATCAGTGTAGTGTAGATAGTTGGATAGTGCATTACATCTCTTTAATTTTACATGGGTTAAACTGGGATTGCCATTATGTCATGATGTACGTGCTTTTCTTGAGTAAAAAATATCTTAAAACTTAGAAGATATTCTTAGCTTTTTTTTTGTCTCTAGAGATATATCCATCAGGAGAGACACAACTACAATCTTCAATGAACTATCATCTTGCTCCAGATAATTTAATATACAATACTTTACAGAAGTGCTACGCTAATGCTAGCATGTCTAATCTATGTTTTTATATCTTTCTTTGATAATTTGACTTGTGACATTATTCTAGTGTAGTTTTAAGTAAAAAAATCTTTTGTAAAACATGTTCCTGGTTTAGGCTTATTGCTTTGTTTTCAAACTCAGAACATTTGAAAACTAGCATCCCAGCTGATCTTTGTAACATCTTTTCCAGTACATAGCTTTCTTTCCCTTGTGCATGGGGAAAAATGGCTACGCCTCTTTAAAAATAGAAAAACTCAGCTGACATAATTACAGCAAGTAGACAACTATTAGAAAAAAACATTCATTTTTTTCCCTTAAAAACCTTTGCAAACTGTGAAGTGATAATATGATTAAGGTATCCTGGGGTATCAAAAATTTGCAACAATATTTCTTCTGTAATGCAAACTAAACTGCTACAGTCGGCCAATAAGTTAAGATGTTTTAGAATTGCTTTTATCAAAGTAGACACTACCTCGTGTTAACTCTTCTTCTCCTCCCATTGTTGCAAATAACCCCTTTATTTTTTAGTTCGATAAGGAGTTTTAAAATTCTCTTTATGCCAAAGTGTGTAAATTACATGAGCCAACCAAACCTCTACTCCGTATATATAAAAATGTCAAAGGGATTTAGCTGGAAAGTGTGCAGCCTGTCCAAGATGTATATATAAAAATGTCAAAGGGATTTAGCTGGAAAGTGTGCAGCCTGTCCAAGATGAGGAGGATGATGTGCAAGCTAAATGCCAGCGTGAAGCAACGGAGTCTAATCAGATGTGATGAAATTTGAGTGGCAGTAGCACAATGGAAGAAAAAGCTGTTATTTATGGAGATCACAGCGGTAAAACAACGCCCTTCCTATGCTACAAGCACATCTGTGGAACAGGTTTAAACAGATGGAAAAACTGGAGCTTGACCCGCATAGGCCAATAAAATGGTTGGCTGCTTTTTACCTAAACCAGTCGTCTCAAACTCCAGTCCCTGCAGACCGGAGTCCTAGAGCTTTTACATCTAAAGTTTAACCCACACATCTAAATCAAATGGCTATAGCCTGGTCCAGACAAAGCTGGGTTTCAGTGTGTACGACAAGCATCTTGTTCACCAGCGATCTCATTTTCAAGAAGCAGCCGCAAACTTTTACCACCATTAACCATATATGCATATGGCATGGTATTAACACACATGTGCCAGCACAATCAACAACGTTATCGGAGGCCAATGCTGCCGTTCTGTCTTAGAATCTCATGTTTTAGACGCTATTGACTTTATCGTGGACTTTATACCTAATAGTTGTTGCTTCTCTGTCATTTGTCCCCAAAAAACACCTTTTTGTCTTTTCTCTGCATTTATTCTTTACATTCTACTTCTTCCTTCCTTATTTTACCGTCTTTACCTGTTTGCCGCACTGGTCTGCCACCTACTGGCATGGCATAATTATTACAACACCTAGTACAGATTTCTGTGCATGGACTTAAAATCTACTGCTATTGAGCCAATATTATTATTCAGGTGTGTTGAAGCAGACAAGCATCCTAAAGTTGCAGAACACTGGAGGACTGGAGGACTGGAGTTTTAGATCCCTTACCTAAACCAGGCTGCACAGGTGTTTTAGTTTGTAATCTTATAGGGGGGCATATGTCTTTTACTGGCTGGCTGAGGGGGAGAGGCAGAGTACAACCCCAGCAGATTGCCAGTCTATAACGGGCATTGTTAGTTTTTACCTTTACCAAATGGGCCTTATGCTACAATCTATTTTTCTGTAGAATTTGAAGGTCAGTTATTTGAAGCAGATTCAATGTGCAACTGCATGTAGTCAGAGCAGGTTTTCTTTTAAGGGTTCCAAGAGGCTCATCTCTGCAGATATATGGGCACACAGACGATACGATTAAAAGGCTTTATTAATTTATATATTTATTTTCTTCAGATATATGCCTGAATTGCTGGGGCATATTCCACATTTTTGCCTTTGCAGACACAACAAAGCTAAATTGCACGTGTAGTCTTTTCAACCTTGGCGAGATTCTAAACGGTGCTTCACACAGCGCCACTCGTTCATTCATTCACACGCTGATTCACACTTCTTATTCTGTTCATGCCGTGCTTTTCTCTTTCTCCCACTCTTTATCTTACTCACACATAAAAACATGCATCACATCAATGAGCGCATTGTGAGAAATGTAGAGTTCAGTGTCTAACACAAGGTCTCTAAAGCACGGGGTGGGGGAGGATATTTAACACACTGGAGGAGACCCAGTCTGTGTGTGCGAGTGGGCTAAGCAGGTTTCAATTAAGTTTTTTTATTTCTGCTCCTTTTTTGATGCAGTGTTATTACTGAAAATTTTAATTCTAGCTCCTCCAAGCACATGTGCCATACTTCAAAATCTTAATTTGACCTAGGTGTAACTAGATTAATGTTGCAATGTGTACTTATCTAATCTTGTTCATTTAACATGTCTGCAGATTTCACTCAGTCCTGCAGGTCATTTCCCACCTGTTAATTACAGATTGCAATGTATTTATCTCTGTAATTACTTCCATTGTACGTGTGTCTGATTGGTCATTTGAATATTGTTACTTTAAACGGCATTTTTCTTAACTGCCTCAGTTTACATATATGCAAACTATGAAAATAGGTAGTGGATACTCAAAACCAGAATAACCAAAAGTCTTACCTGGAAAAAATAACATAAAGGTTTCCTCATGTATTATTTCACTTGTTGGTAAATCACACTGTACTATACTTCGTAGTGAAAACCTGGAACTCTGATATGAACTTTGATCCATGGCCTCAACTGCTTGCTAATGAGGTCCTTTTAGAAAAAAGAAAAAAACAAAACAAAAAAAATGTTTTTGTGCAGATGAGATATGTTTCTATGTCAAATCTAAACCTTTATCACAATGCACAGTGAGGAGAAATGATTTTTTTTTTGTATAAAAAATTGATTTAAACACTAAATAGGCCTGCTGACTTTATGAAAATTGTATGTAAAATACAAAGAAACCAGTAACTGCACCAGCATTTGCAATTCGTTAAACCAAACAAATGAAAAACAAATTAACAATTTGATGTGGAAATATGGGTTAAAGACAGGGATGCACATTAAATGGCGATTAATATTAATGTGAATTACTTTTCTGATAAGTAATACCGGGCTGACTTTAATAACTTGTTCATGTGGTATATTTTTGAGAAGGTGACGGCGATAGATATGAAGTGCATGATTTAGGGTTTTACTGTATTAAAGAAGCAATGGGAGAACCAGAGGGATATTTTATTACCAACATTAAAAAGATAGAGAAATGTCATTGGTTCTACATAATTTTTATGTTAGAGAACAATATTGACTAACAATATAATTATTATGCATTCCCGATCACAGACTGTTACTCTTTTTAAACGCATTCATAATGTGGAATCATAGTAATTGAAATTAAAAAGCAACTAAAACTTATTATAATAAAATATTGTGTGGAACTTTTTGATAGGCGTGTCTCCAGTTAAATTTGATTTAACAAATACATAATTTTAGGAAAGAAAAATCCCATGGAGGTGGCAGTGTAAATGTGTAAAAGTGTTTTTCTAAGTAGAGAACAACAATCGTTCAGTTTGGTATATAGAGAATTTCCTGATTACATATTTTATAAAATGCCTGAACTGACAATTTGTATATTTTTCTTCCTTTTTTAAGGCTTAATGAGAGCAGTGGGTGTTAGGCTGCCCTGCAAGGCTTTAAACCTGGGTTTGAATGGTGACAAAGCCATATTCAAGCACATATCAAGGTGCTCATTTGGAGCCTGGGTCGATATTTATTTTTGATTATGTTCATGGTGGAGAATCCTGCTTCACAAGGGTATGTTGAGCCAAACATGCAGAATGTGCAGGGTCATCTTTGAGAACGACATTTCACTTTTCTGTCACCAGATCACTGTAGTTCTTCCAGCAGTCCACGCTTTCTTTCACTTTTTTTTATCTTCTTCTCCTTCTTTCCCATCGCCCGGCTTGCCACAGGTTTTCCTGCTGTGTCTAAAAGTAGCCAGCAGCAGCAACCCAGACTGACACAGCTCTTTGGCTAATTTGTATCGTGTGTAGCCTGGTCCTGCATGCTCTGGAGGGCTTTACCACACAAACGGGAGAAGCAGCGTAAGTGAAATTAGACACTGCCGTCGGACAACATGCGGTAATTTAGAAATGTTTTAAATCAGGTTGGGTCTGGATTAGTAAGCAGGTGGGTCCAGATCTGGACCGCGGTCTGCAAAGCCGTGAGCTCTGGTCTAAGCAATGCCTGGACTGAAATCTGATTGAGTTGCTGTGGAAGGATACCAACTTACCAATTTATACCCGATTAAACGTAAAGTTGGTGAAAATTTCACCACAGGGATATCAAAGACTAAATGACAATTATTTTAACACCCAGCAATGCAAACAGCATTTCTCCTTTTCGCTGAGGTTACATCTGTTTGATTTTGAAATGTATTTGATATAATCGAAAACAGAATAATCTGCAAGGGACCGTATATGATGGTGCAGAATCTGTTCTACCTCCAAAGGCTCTCATTGACACAAAATTGTATTGAAACCTTTTTTTTTTTTTTACCTGCTGTCCAAAAGGTTAATAGGACCAAATGTGACATGTTGGTGCTGGTAAGATTAAGAGATGTAGATTTGTTGTACCAGATATTATCCTTAGAGGGTTTATTGTAAGAATTGGACAACTGTTTCCATGTTTGGGTCATAAAAATAAAAAGATATTTTATCCTTTAAATTGAGTCAGATTTACTAGTTTAACTAACCATCTGCTTGTATGCCTGTAGTTTCATATTATTTATTTATATAAATACAGCAACCTATGAAAATATTTTTTAAGCATTCATTGCTGATACACAAATATCACAGATACGATTTTGTAGAATCGGCTTGAACCTGTTATATGTAAAACCCGACCATTATGGCACCAAATGAAAGATCGGGGTTCATCAGGGATTACAGTTCCTCTTGGGACTGACAGCACTGATTCTGACAGCAGTCCATCCAGCACTTGTCAAGACATTTCAGCCATTAGTGGGACTTAATGGTGGTTTTAGCCTAATAGGGAGGATCACTAAAGTCGCTGAGAGGATTAATGTCTCCCTTAGAGTTTCTTCACTAGATTTTTCCATTTGTGGTGAACAGTTTGACCGACGTTTTCTCAGTGTAGTTATGTCGATTGCGTACTTAAGAGGCCATAACTTGAGTTGCTAATATCCCTGCTAGTATGCCTGAGAATACATTTTTAAACCTCTAAATTGTGTTTATCTTAAAGCAGTCTGCTTTTAGGTCTTTCAGGGTCACATGTTGCTGCAGCAGGTCCATGCATGCTGTAGGTGACAGACCATTTGACTGAAAGGCTTCATTGTTTTTTTTTTTTTGCTCATACATGCTTGAATTCCTGTCACACATCTCAGGTTTTTGACTGTGCATCTACTAGGCAGGCTTCTATTGTCAGCTGAAGGAAATGGCACACAGCGCCATTTAACCTTGGCTGGGTTCTACAAAGTGCTTCACTGCGTGATTTTCATTCATCCATTTACACTCTCCTTCCCACAGTGCCTCTTCTTTGGATTGTGCCAGGCTTTTTTTTCCTCTCTCTCGCACTCTGATGAACATGTCTTGAAAAATTTAGAGTTCAGTGTCCGCCCAAGGTCGCGTCGAGAGGCAGGGGTCTGAACGAACAGCACACCCTAAAAACATTGTTCTCTGCTCTACAACCCATGTAGAGCGTAACAACAAAACCTTTGCATTGAGGCAGTTGTTGCAGCCATTATTAGTGTTGACCAGTCTTAACTTTAGACTCGTTAAGACCCCATAGATTTGGTCTGGCTAATGAGCTTTTGGAGGCTTAACCACTTAATGTTGGAAAAACAGAACATTTTTCAAAGGCATTCTTGCTGTTATTTTTGATCAAGCTTATTGTTGATTCCTACTTTGAATAACTTTTTCTAATTCGAAGGAAGGATTAGAGGCGATATCGAAGAACTAATGACTGTTTTGGATGCTATTAATTCCCTATAGACATGTAAAAGCTCACCAATAACTGCAAACTAAAGCAATTGTTGGGTTATTGATATTGATCTGTTAGCTTGTAGGGCTGTCCTCAATACATTTTATTGAAGTGTTCTTTCTGACCGATGTTGACACACGCGTACACTAAGGTTAAAAAAAATAAGTACCTTACCCGTTTATCTAAAGATTTAGAAAAGGGAATCATGACATGTTTTACAAGTATGTTTATTTGAACATTTGTAATTAATTAGTTGAAACAAAATTGCTGTTTAAGGAATGTCCCACAGAAGCAAACTCTGTAAAAATCTTCCTTGCTTGAATGAGACTGTATTCATAGCAGTTCCAATTGACACAGTGAATGTCACTTGAGCTCAAACCTGCCTGTATTCAGCAACTTATAGCAGAAGAAGACTCTGTAGGTAATTGGGATTCCTAATACACATCGAACCACAAAGTTTGACCTTACAAGTTATGCTTGTCGATGTTTTTAGACCTTTGTTCTCTTTTGGCTTTCCACATTTGTTTCGCGGTACTTTTTCATTAGATAGCTCAGCTTTAATCAGAATGAAAGGAGAACATTTGGGAACAAAACATCGAGGGTCTCCTTACAGATTTTTGTTGCATGTTTTTAGTTATAGAATACTAAACTTCAAGGTAGAAAAATGGAAAAGGCAAGAAAAAATTGGTTGCTGGTGAAGATTCTTAGTCATTCAGGTCATAGTTATTCCAAAAAAGTAAAAAAAAAAAACAAACATTGAGTTGGAAGCTTTACATAGTAGCCCCATTATATATAGCAGGCTAACAAGGAACTCAACCGATTCCCTATTCCTAAGGGTCGGACCCTTTCTTCTAGTCCAATTTGCATGTTTTCTAAGCCGAAACTAGTTTTTGAGCTCTATATGTAGCTTCGAACTCAATGCTAATTCTGACATTTTGATTTAAAAAAGCTTCTTGGATGAGAAGTGAAACGTCTTCAAACTTGGAAACAAAGTGGATTGTTTTTTAACTTTTTTGGAAAGAATATGGGTTAATCCTCCCAATACCAATAGTATCACAGCATTTCAACATTTCCTGATATTGTGTACCCTAATTTAGCTTTATCTGCCTTATCTTTAACTGTGGCAGGCTTCTTTGTCAACATATTGCAACCACTTCTCATACTTAGGATGTTTTTTTAAAGGACACTTTTCATTCTAAAATTTACTTAAATGCAACATTGTAAGAAATAGTTACTTTCAAGATACAGCGAGCAGAAACAAAAGCAGTTAATTAATAAAAAAGGTAGATAAACTGCTTAAACAAAAAACTAAAGAAAGAAATGCAGACAGGAAAAACATAACTGGAGTATCTAGAATATCCAGCAGATACACTATATTGCCAAAAGTATTTGCTCACCCATCCAAATTATTGGAATCAGGTGTTCCAATCACTTCCATGGCCACAGGTGTATAAATTCAAGCACCTAGGCATGCAGACTGTTTTTACAAACATTTGTGAAAGAATGGGTCGCTCTCAGGAGCTCAGTGAATTCCAGCGTGGAACTGTGATAGGATGCCACCTGTGCAACAAATCCAGTCGTGAAATTTCCTCGCTCCTAAATATTCCACAGTCAACTGTCAGCTGTATTATAAGAAAATGGAAGTGTTTGGGAACGACAGCAACTCAGCCACGAAGTGGTAGGCCACGTAAACTGACGGAGCGGGGTCAGCGGATGCTGAAGCGCATAGTGCGAAGAGGTCGCCAACTTTCTGCAGAGTCAATCACTACAGACCTCCAAACTTCATGTGGCCTTCAGATTAGCTCAAGAACAGTGCGCAGAGAGCTTCATGGAATGGGTTTCCATGGTCGAGCAGCTGCATCCAAGCCATACATCACCAAGTGCAATGCAAAGCGTCGGATGCGGTGGTGTAAAGCACGCCGCCACTGGACTCTAGAGCAGTGGAGACGCGTTCTCTGGAGTGACGAATCGCGCTTCTCCATCTGGCAATCTGATGGACGGGTCTGGGTTTGGCGGTTGCCAGGAGAACGGTACTTGTCTGACTGCATTGTGCCAAGTGTAAAGTTTGGTGGAGGGGGGATTATGGTGTGGGGTTGTTTTTCAGGAGCTGGGCTTGGCCCCTTAGTTCCAGTGAAAGGAACTCTGAATGCTTCAGCATACCAAGACATTTTGGACAATTCCATGCTCCCAACTTTGTGGGAACAGTTTGGAGCTGGCCCCTTCCTCTTCCAACATGACTGTGCACCAGTGCACAAAGCAAGGTCCATAAAGACATGGATGACAGAGTCTGGTGTGGATGAACTTGACTGGCCTGCACAGAGTCCTGACCTCAACCCGATAGAACACCTTTGGGATGAATTAGAGCGGAGACTGAGAGCCAGGCCTTCTCGTCCAACATCAGTGTGCGACCTCACAAATGCGCTTCTGGAAGAATGGTCAAAAATTCCCATAAACACACTCCTAAACCTTGTGGACAGCCTTCCCAGAAGAGTTGAAGCTGTTCTAGCTGCAAAGGGTGGACCGACGTCTTATTGAACCCTATGGATTAGGAACGGGATGTCACTTAAGCTCATATGTGAGTCAAGGCAGGTGAGCAAATACTTTTGGCAATATAGTGTATATTAGTGCAAAGGGTCCAAGTATTTTTGCAAACCTACCATGAATTTCTGAATTTCTAGTGTGTAGATGACCCATGAAGTAATGCGGAAAGCTGCAGTGCTCTACCAGAGCTCAACTGTGAACAAATTGTTTCTCAGTCTGCTGCTTCGGCAGCTGATGCGCTGCGGCTTCCTGCCTTAGAGGAGGGGAACAAACATTGTGTTTGCCGGTTAGGTGGAGCCTTCCATGATACTGAAAGCCCCTCAGGGTGCTCTCTTAATTTTCCTTCACATGCATCGCTTTGCATGTAATCCAAAATGTAAAAATTGTGGCCACATTGCACCTTTATTCTTGCCGCTCTTTCCTGAAGGCCAAACTTGTGGAGAGCAGGACTAATTGCTCTCCAACTTAATCCTCATGTTGCTGCTTGTTCACTTAGGTTTCCCAAAACACCTCTGAAACCATCAGAGAAAAGCTGTATTTGTACTGTCATTAAGTTACACAAAGGCAGACTTTACCTGCTATCTATGTTATCTAGGATATATCTAAAGGCATTCTTTCTTTCTTCCATTCGTCCCCGGGGACCCCAAGATGGCAGCCCACTGCTCCCCAAATGGAACGGTTAAATGCAGATTTAAATTTCTTCAATGTGAGATCAATAAAGTTCTATTATTATTATTTAGTTGCCTTGCTTTGGATGTTTACCTTTTATTTAACACGTTTTCTAACCATTCTTGAACCTAAAATATTTCTGTTGGTCTGTCATATCTACCTCATATAAAATATATTGAGGTTTGTGGCCATACAGTGGCAGAATATGCAGAAGGTATAGTGGTGCGAACATTTTTTTAAGGCATTGCATGCATGATGTAGCAATTAAAATTTCTTAAAAAGGAAGGAAGTGAGCTCCTTCAACTGGATGCTCATGGTTGCTTTATGGTTTCTTATCTCTGTCAGCTGGTTAAATGAGGAAAAAAAATTAAACCATTCATACGTGACCATTATTAATACAAATGAGTGCAGCCTATGTGTTATAGGTTATTCTATGTGTCGCTCTTATATTAGGTTACTGACTCAGAGGCCACGACAGGTGCATTTGCAAAGCTGTGAAACACCACCGCAGAATCTAGATTCTTTTTTTCTTTTAATGTGCTGCAAGATTTGAATCAGATAAAACAGAAAAAATGTAACGTCCAGATTCCATTAGGTTTAATGCAAGTATTTCATTACGGAGGGAGTCGAGGTTGAATTAATAACTATATGTTGGTCATAATCAGGTGGACCGTAAATTTTATTTGTCACAAAGTTCCGATGACAATAAAGACCTGATCACTCTAGATTTCCTGGATATCAAGGGGCTAAGTCTTTACAGATGTTAACTGCTGTCTGCCTGGGTGGCAAATATATTAACTGCCTATAAGTCAGTCATTTTTGCTATAATCCCTTTTAGGAATGCTGAATACGAGAAGCTCTAATACTTGTAATTTTACCTTAACCAACGTTTTAATTGCTCTCACGCTTGAAAACGATCCCCTCAAATAATTGGTACCATGTGTGGCAGCTGTTCGTCTGAGATAATTGCTGCATCTAATACCGAAATCTACTTTTCCTGAGCAAAATTACCAATGTAGGACCTCATTTCCTGCCTAACATTGAAAAATCCAGCTTTTAGGAAAACATAATGAAGCGAAACTTATCAGAATTATAATATGCCTGCATTTGGACCCTGAACATCATCGGTTGCATTTCAATAAACACCCCAATCAATAGAGTTCTCCACACATTTGTCTCAATCTGCAAACATTGACTGTATCTGCAGCTATGAGCTCAAGCTGATATTGAACAAGCAAAAAAAAGAAGAAAAATCATCCGTGGTTGTGGTTTACTTGTGCGCAAACACACACTCACACATGCATGCAAACACACATCATGCATATTGCCACCTCCCTTGGTTTCATCGACCACGCTGATAACAGGTCACGAGCTCAGCGTGGAAGAGTGGAATGTGCGGTGTGACCTTCAACCCAAATGTCAGTGTTGCGCTGTGGTGAGTGGGGTGAACGAGACAGAGAGACAGAGCAGCGAAATTGAATCTCAATGTGTTCGTAAATCACGGGAAAAGCGCTGTTTGTGTGTGTCAGGGAGAAAGAGAGGGAGGCGAGGAAGAAGATGACAGGGAGGGAGGGAGGGAGGGAGGGAGGGAGGGAGGGAGGGAGGGAGGGAGGGAGGGAGGGAGGGAGGGAGGGAGGGAGGGAGGGAGGGAGGGAGGGAGGGAGGGAGGGAGGGAGGGGAGACAGGCGGCGTGTGTGTTCGTGCGCTATCGTGACTAACAGCCGGTTGTTATTCATCTTGGCATGCGGCTCCCAGCAGCCCCCACACATCAGGTGTGAGATTGGCGGGGGAGAGGAGGGGTAAGGGAGAGGAGCGGGTGCTGATGGGGTGACAGCGTCAAAACATTCCTCTCTCTCTCAAAGCGCAGAATCTGTGCTTTCCTCCTCCTAACCCAGACTCCTCCTGTTCAAGTACTCTCTCCCTTTAAAATGTTGCTTGCCTGCTTTTCTGTATTTCTTTTTCCTTTCTTCCCTTGAAGGTGTCTTTGTACACAACTCACGCTCCATATGTATGTTTTGATAGACCTGGTGGCTGCAATCTTTTGTCATTTTCATATTGATGCCAAAGTGAATAAGTTCCTTCTCCTCTGAGTGAGTTTAGAAACCAATATATATAAGATTTGGGATGTCCCTGCTTTATTATTTTGATTGATTCACAGATTCAACAAATAAATTGCAGCCTTGTTAAAGGGTTTGTGTCCATTAAATGACAGAAACATGTAACAATAAATTCCTCAAATGCATTTTTTTTTTTTTTTACGTTTTTCAGTTTTTTTATTGGCTTATAGAACAAATACTCCTCAACCCTTGGAGATCATTGTCCAATCTACAAAAGTTCATCCCAACATGATGGTGATGTGAAAGAACCTACAAAAAAGGGGGTCAGGGTTGAAGTACTTCTGTTGTTCCTTCGATCCATCTCTCTGTGTTGTATTTGTGAATATGTGATTTATCGTTGTAGATGCACGTTCACAAACCAACAAAAATCTTTCTCGTCCTGCTTCCACCATCCAATACCAGCCCAAAACAGGTCAGCCAATCACATTGATCTATTACACTTTAAGGCGGGACGTGCAACTGAGATGAAAGTAAGAGCTGCTGAGCCCACAACAGAACCAAAATGAACTTCGTACAGCAGAAAGACGTACGCATCACTGCTGCTATTATATCTGTTTTGTCAATACAGCAAGAGCATAAAAGCATAATTTCTTATGGTTTTTTAAATGGCAGCTGTTTGGCTAAACCCAGATTTTAGTCGGCAGACACAAGGTGTCGCTTTGCCCAACCAGCTTTGAGAGTTCTGTTGAATGGCCCTCTTTCCCTGAATTTGATTGGAGGTGTCTTAAGGGCTGGTTATACTCCCCGCAGCCGTGTTTTGCAGTGAGCTTTTTGCAGATATTTTAGATTATGCCCAATATTGAAGCGTGGTCTGCGCTATGTTATTCCATGCCACAACGCAAGAGGGACGATGAGGGTCACAGTGTTCTTGCTCACCTAGCTCTTCTAGCGGGTCCAACTTCACGACTCGTTTTCTGCAATTTCGGTCATGCAAACAAAATAAGGCTGTAAGGTACCAAACAGGAAATACGCATAGAGTAGAACGGATGTAGATTTGATTTTCAAATACTTCTCTGTTAACGTAGGCTCAGACACAGGCCGCTGTGGGTATAAGGAGTTGGAGTTATGAGAACTGCAAGCATTGATCAACAGTATTTTTCAGGTGAGCATTTGGTTACCTATTAGCTATCAGAGCTTTTAATTTTTGGTATATAGACCTCATCCCCTCTTAACCCTCTCTGCTCATCGCAACAATTGGCCTTTCCCCTTAATGTCTCTTTCCATGGCCTTCTTTGGCTGTATTTTTCAAACTATTTTCTGGAGGCATGATTACGCTTTGTTGTTTCTACTGGTGTTAGCTTCAAATGTTATAACTCAATAATTAGACAACGTCTTCTCAAAGTAGTTCAAATTGTTAATTTTTTGTAAAAATTTGATAAAGTGAGTGACAAAATGAGAATGAGGAAGCATAACTTTTTTTTTGGAAGGAAATAAAAAGCTAAATTGTACGCACACGCCAAAGTCTAGCTCACTATCATAGCAGCATGTAGCTACATATCTCTGTACTGTAGAAAATCATTTGTAAAAGCAGCGTCTTACAGCTTTTGTTCCTCTTCTAGTTTATTTTTGACAACAACTTTAAATAGAAGTATAACTAAATAGTAGGGATGCACGATATAATCGGCCCCCTATCGGTATCGGCCTGTATCGGCCTTAAAACTGAATATTGGACATCGGCCACCCCACCGATATTTAACCCGATATTTGATCAGCTTCTGAGTTTCTAAAGACTAAAAAAAAATACTACTTCTTCTTCTTCCTCAAAAACTTCTTTTACAGACTTAAAAACTTCTAAAGACGAGGGAAAAATATTGATACATTAAAATATCACAATATCTTCATATGCTGATATATTGCCATTTAAAAACACCATATCAATCTCTTTTACTAATGAAATATTGCTATATGTCATTGTTATGCTACGAAATGCCCCGAAAATTCACAAAATGTTGCCATATTTTTATATGTTGATATATTGACGCGGTATCAATCTATTTTACTAACAAAATCTCACAAGAATTTGCAAAGTATCACGAGAGTTTGTAACAGAACGATGAAATTTCACGAGATTTTGAGGGTAAAATAGATCGATACCGTGTTTTTAAAAATCAATTTGATATCAGCATATGAAAATATATTTGAGTATATTATTTTTGTCAAAGTGTCAGAAATGGATAACAAAACTGCTATTTTCAATGACTACTTATTTTTGTCCAGCTTTAACATCGGTATCGATATCGGTTATCAGCTACATGAGTTTTAAAATATCGGCATATTGGATATCGGCCAAAATCCCAATATCGTGCATCCCTACTAAATGGCTAATATTTAGCCCGTCTTGGCTACTTGAAGGTGCTGTAGTAACGGTGACCTTAAGATTTTATGTATGCTCTATTCACTGATTTAAAAATATGAATTATTTGAGGTTTCTTATGTGCTGTTCACAGCAGACATTATCTGACTCCATTCATTGATACCTTACCGCACCACTCGAGATAACTTCCTTGATAAAAAAAAAAAAAGTACTCTGGTGCATGTGTAATCTGTTTCTCGGTTTCGCAACCTGAGCTACATGATTAGAAAAGGCACCTTGCCCTTTGATCTTACTTAATCAACTTTTGTGATGGGATTGACAAAAATAAGCCATGACCATGGTTCATATTTGTGTACCGGTATGTATTATGAAATACTTAAAAAAAAGTTTATTAAGTTTTGTTCACAATTAAAATTTGAATCATACCAAATAAAAAACTTGTGTTTCTCAAGCACAAGTTTTAAACAAATGTTTGACATTATAGGTAGACTGTAAGGAAATGACTTATAACATAAGAGATTTGTTTCTATAGCATAAGTCTCCACCCTGCTGGACTGGTAGCATTCTGTGCTACAGATATTTTTAAGAAGTTTTGTCAAAGGGGAATAGAAATTTATCCATCTGCTGTTGTGTGACACCGAACAGCCAGAGCAGCTCTAATTGGTGTAATACCTAAGCCACACCTCTAGGTGGACAGATGACAAGAAAGTCCTCACAAACTATGGGGAAGAGCAAAAAATATTGGCATAAAAGTCACAATAAATTGACAAGCTTCTGAAACATAAACACAACGCTGTAGTCCACCATTGTTTTTATTGTTGGTGTTTGCGAGTTGCTACGTGTGTAGAGGAAGATGCAAGGGTTACGGTTCAAACCCACCAGTGCGTAGCAAGCTAAGCATCTAGGCCTGTCCATAGAAAGCCCAATGGGGGTTGGCTTCAGTCATTTCCACTGTTACAGTACCCCTCTGAAACCGATCCATGCCGAGTTCAGAGCGAGCTTAGATCAGTTAACCGTGCCGAGCTTGGTTTTTTACAAACATTTATACATCACGCTAGCACGGTTCATAACCTCCTATCGGCGGTCCACAATACAACAGCTCTCAAGATGAGAATGAAGCAAACAAAAATGGCAGCGCCCATAACCTTTAATAACTTATGCGCCTGGATAGCATCCTCCAACCAAATTTCAATAAGAGCCTCAGTCTCTGCTAACCTGACAACAGCCAGATGCATGTCTCGCTCCGCCTAGCTCCACTCACATACATCTGGGAACCCGCCATAGGAATTGCCTTTACTGAAGGCTGGGCCTTATCAAAACTCCTTGCATATGATTGGATAAGCCACTTGTCTGTCATCTTTATTGACGTGCTATTTCATCCACTCACACCGAAGCTAACCCGTGATGCTGTGAGAGGAGGAGCCATTTGGTAGATCAAGCTCTTGCCAAATCCGGTCGGGAGAAGGGCGAAAACATCGTTTCCACCAACAAAAGCCTTCAAAGCCGTTCTCTGATGTTCTTTTAATGAAACAATATCAGATAGATTGGACAACACAGAAGAAATAACAGCATCAATGCTAACGCTTGCTTCCTCAATGCGAGCCACTATTGTTGTTGGAATCTCACGGTCGCTTCTCGACTCCAGGACACACCCGTCCTGCGTCCTGATTGGACAGACCATAAATTCGGTTGGGGAAATCACTTTCAGTGAGCGAGTTCCCAGATGTATGTGAGTGGAGCTAGGCGGAGCGAGACATGCATCTGGCTGTTGTCAGGTTAAGTCTCTGCATCATCCCAGGTCACACCATGCTCTATTGATGCCATTTATTGTTAATAGACTAACAAGAAACTCATGTGATGAATAGGTGAAGAGATCTATGAATTAAAAAGCCAGACACAACAGAAAACCTGTGAAATGAGTCAGTTGACTGTAAATGGGAGATTACACCGTCTGCTCATGCGCTCTTTGTTATCAGAGAACGAGGCAGAACTGATTCGCGCTGAGCCCTACTGTTGAACTTTTACCAGTTTAGCCCAGTTCTGTTATGCCTGGCATAGTCCGGTGCAGTTGGGCGTGCCATTTACACTCAACAGTTATCTCAGGGACCGTGCTTGGATGGATCTTGGCACAGTCTCAAAACCATAGCGTAAATGGGGGCTTAAGCCGGGTGTACACTGTGCGATTTCTTTCAATCGTTGCATGCAGCTTCTGCGATCTACCTGCTCACACTGTACGTCTAAAAACCATGTCGGACTCAGCTCCGCTGTGAGATGGAGCTGCTCTAAATCGTCCATCCGGAAGCAAAACAAATAGAAGGGGAATATTAAGCTCACTAGAGAGAATTTGTGCAATTTTGTGCTGAAAGCCCTAAAAAGAAATGGTGATATTTGGACAAAGACGTGGCTGAGCAAACGTGGCTACTACAGTCTGTCAACTTTACAGAAAGGATGCACCCCTGCCATGCTTCTGTATTTATATCTGAGAGGAAGACGAAAAGAAGAATCCTTGTTTGCGCATGCGTACTGAGCAATTTGCCCACGACCTTACAATTCCTGATTGGGAGGTGTTCGTGACAGGCTGATCGCCCCTCGTAACCCCCTGCATACTACACAATGCACGAATCACGATCAGGCTGAAAGTCGGCCCGATCGGAAAATTCTCGCACGACTGGAAAATCGCCTCGAAAATCGCATAGTGTACGCCCGGCTTTAAGTGTAAATTTAAGAGATCAAGCTAGGTCGAGGCACGGAAAATTGATGAGTTAAATTTTTTTTTTCAAGGTTCATTGAAAACACAATTTTTTTAAATTTTTTGTACTAACATGCTAACATGAAAAAAATAGTCTAGGTAAGATTGAGTAGATGCCAAAAACAGTTGTAGTGTTGTTTTCTGTGTTCCTAAATATGATTTTCTAAAATTGCTGATGATCGTTTTTAGTTGAGATTACCTTTTGTTAAATGATTGCCTCTTCTTCTTTCTCTTCTTGGATTTATTTTCTGCAATGTCAGATCCCCACAGAGTCCAGGTCACCTAAACTACAGGGAAGCTCTGTAATGGTCAGTCACATATAGGCATTTTTTCTTGTAGTTTGTATCAGTGCAGTTTCTGTTTTAGATAGTCTTGTTAAGAATCCACTGATAAACGTTTTAAAATATGTAAAAATGTTTTAAATAAATCACTCAACTCAAAGTTATTGCAGCGCGTAGCACAGTAAGGCACTTTGGAAGTTCATGTGCATGTCTTGTACAGACTGGTATGGTTTGAAACCAGTTAGAAGCTGCAGGCTGATTGCTGCTCTCAAATAGAAAAGCTGGGGAAAGTAAAGCCTGTTAGGTCATGCATTTGTGATTTTCGAGACCATTATATTGGAGCACAGTAGTGTGTGTTGTGTATATACACACACCAAAAAGGCCAATCAAAGGTGTTGAGGTTTGTATTGACTTAACGTGTTACATTTTATGGGAGGTGCATGTCAAGTTACAGGAAAGCTAGTTTGCCAAAGAAAGTACACATCAGTTCTGTTGACTGTGTGTCAAACCACCTGTGTTAAGTTCCTCTTTTTTCTTATCTCCCTTCTTTACACAGTCCCTTTCCCAGTCTAGCATATCCAAATCTCCCCATCAGTGTCTAGTTTCCATGACGGAGGACACCTTAATGATAAGGAATCTATTTTTACCACACATAATTCTGGTTGGAGGTTTACATAGTCTTATAATCAGTTGTACAGATAGGTGTGATATGTTTTATATATATATATATGTGTGTGATATGATAGGTTGCTTCTTCAGGGTCAGCTAGAAGTAGATTTAAATCAAACGTTTGTTTATTCTTCAATATGATTTTGTTTAATCAAACAATTAAAATTAATTGTAGATTTCTCTTGTACAAGCATGCTTAAAATTAAACATACTAACTCAAAAATTCTCTTTTTCTAATCCTCAAGGTCCTGGCATAAATCTGAACATTTAATCAAGTTTATTTTTTGTTTTTTAAATAGTCTGGTTTTCTTACCTTAGACATGACTTTTAAGAATAGAGAATAATACATAAAGAAACCAGGTCAATACATAGTTAATGTTTAAAATTTTTAAAAGGTTTTATGCGTCTGTGAAATACTGTACCTCAGTCCAGATTTGATCCCATTTTAGAAGTTTAAATGTTGGTGATCAAGCTGATGAGCCGTGATAAAGGGTAAAGAATTAGGAGGTTGTCAACCTCCTTCATAAATGAAATGCATTTCTACAACTGGTAGCAAAACAGACCCTTAGCATACTACTACCTTCACCATACTATGAAGGAACCAAATTTGTCCAAAGTTTGAGAGCCTCTTTTCCAAACAATCTTGTTTTCTGATCAAATTGCTCAGTCCCAAGGCCTTGGTTTCGGATCAGGATCATCTTTCATATACCCAAAATCCCACTGGCCGAAAAACTTGTTTAAACCCGGGACCAATCAGCTTTTAGTGGCAGTGGGAACAGCTCTATGACACAGGTCTACCTGGGTCAAAAGACTCGGTAAGCGACCCGTGTTAAAATCGTCCCGGCTCTGATCGGCATGCCGTGTATCTAGACCCACATTTAGGTCGTGATTGTCCCTCTTGCGTTTTGGCATGGAATACGAAAGCGCAGACCATGCTTCAAAATTGGGCATAAATCAAAAATATCTGCGACAAGTTCATTGTGACACACTGCTGTGGGAGTATATGCCCTTTAGACCCAGTTTTTTTTTTTGCCTGTGGCAAGGGAAAAATGGCGATTGTTAGCAGATTGACCCATGTTTGAAAACATCCCTAAACCTGGTATTTTCAGTGGCAAAAAGACTTTAAGGCCAATTTATGCTTCTGAAGCAAAATCCTGACTAAGTGTCGGATGGTCGCAAACCTGCACAGACCTCAAGCGGAAGTGCGCAGACAAAAAGCAGTTGTGATTGGTCCTTGGTATGCCTTTCCGGCTGTCTGTGTGGTCCTTCTCAATTTGGTGCTGGAGTGCGCCATTTTTAAAACCAAGGAATAACTACAATGGACAACAACGACGAAAGGTTAATCGGTCTTTTTGCCAACTCTATTAACAGAACCTATTCCTCTTCGATGTCTAGCAACTCTAGATCCATCTCCGTGACCGGGATATCTTGCAGACGCGCCATTGTTGTTTTGGAAGATAAACACTCCCACCGACACCACCGAAGTTCTCGTTACCATCCGCCAAAGTTCTTGCAAGTTCTCGAATAGGCTCCCGCTTACGCTTTTGCAGGAAAGTGCTGTGCGTCCCTAAAAATTCCAGACCGACGGTGCAGAAGCATACCAGCAAAACTGGTTCGCGACCAGACTCAAGCAACATTTGATGTGTGCTGATGCAGAAGTATAATCTGCCCTTAAGTCAACATCTTTCACGGGTTGCAGCCTGGACGGACCTGAATGTTCCAGCAGAACATAAAAACTTTTTAACTGATAAAGCAAACCAACATTAAGCTTAAACTGAGCTCAACCATATAAAAATGCATGGACTATGCTTAAGCATAACATTTACTTGCACTTTCTGGTTGCTTGGACACAGACAGCCTAGTGGATATATGTGCTTCTTTTGTTCTGTGCTAAAATCCCTTTTCATTTTCTTTTTCCAAATATCTTCTTTATTAAAAAGATACTGCAAACACAAATAATTGCACTAAAATTGGACAGAAATAAAATCAACGTTCAAAGTTGGACTGATGATCATTCCATTTACAGCTGCTTACGACATTTTAAAGCTCCCTTCAGAACTCCCTGGAAGACGGTTATTTATAGATCATCACAAGATTTAATCATCTGGTATTCCCAATGCTGGGGTCATATCAGTCCTCTACCAGTACCCAATAAAAGGGCCCCAGATACCCTCCTAGCATGTTTAGCTCTGATAAAATCTGGGGGGTTTTTTTGTTTTTTATCTTCTGACAGCACTGTAGGAAAGCTACAAAAATTATTCCACTGTAGCCTGTGTTTCAGTCTTTTTCTGCCAAGAACTTTTCTTACCAAGAACTTCCTTTGATCCAGTGGAGTATTGCAATTAGAGAAATACAAATCTAAAAGAGAGTCTTGGCTCATAAGTTGGTTTGACAGTAAAATTTTGTCTACTAACTAAGGGTGTTTAAGTAAGGGAACAATCTGTTGCAAAATACAGCTTTAACCTGTTTTCTAATTCTGAAAAGAGGAGACAGAAGTTTTAGAATTTTAATCTAAGAATATTACTTTTTTTTTTTTATGACACTGGGAAAAGTCTTGGTGGGAAACTTTATTATCTCTGACCACTTAAAGGCTGAAACCAGCTTGTCTGCCCTACTAGAAGGAAAGCCTTCACTTAGAGGCGTCGTCTGGTTGCAGACCAGATGTCTTGAAGTAAGCAGATTATTACTGGGTGTATTGTTTGATTTCTCTCCCAACTTCTTTGATCGGCATGTTTTTTCTGTGCTCCTCTCCTCTCTGCATCTCTTTTTTCAGTCTTCCCAATAGCAGCTGTGTCTCACTCCTCTCCTCCTCTATCACTCAGTCTTTCTCTCCGTTCTATACGTCTTCTCTGTTCTCGTTATACCTCGTTATGGCGTCTCTGCTGTTTTATCGCTTACATTTTTTTTCCTCTTTTGTGCTGCATAACCCTCCCACCTAGGTATTCTTAATTTTTCTCTCTCTAACGCTCTGTCTATCTCTCTCTCTCTCTTTCTTCCTTCCACTCCTTTTCTGATATTGATCTGCATTCTAGCTATACAGCTGAAGCGCCTTCGGCTCTGCAATGAGCTCACAACATTTCTGCCTCTGCATGTATGCCAGAGTGCATGCAGAGGAGAGCGGCTAAAAAAGCCCTGTTTGCCTCAGAGCTACTGCAAATGTAACACACAGATATATATATATAAAGTTTATTCCTGAAGACTCAGCTGCAGGAGGCCGATTATTTCATTTCCATCTGTCCATTTTCTCCATATGGCTTTTATGTTCCGGTCACTAGATGCTCGTTGCTGCTCTGCTCTCTGGGTTTTCTCATGTAGGTCTCAGAGCTGCTGGTTTCACGCCATCTCTTTGTGACTGACGACCTCTTCTTTTATCGCTGCAAGGCTTGAAATTTCAGTCCTTCTCTCCTGCCTGATCCCTCAGTGGTGGATTGAGTTACTAAATTTCTTTTACTCAGCAGAAACCCTTTTCGTTATCGGGTATCGCTGAAAGACCTTGCTCTTCTGAGAGTACTAAAACACATTAGATTTCCTTTGTCTGACTGCTCCAGTGTAACGCCTGCTCCTAAAGAAAAAAAGGGAAATAGGCTTCTCATTTGGTTCATACATTTTTATGAAATTGCTCATCACTTAGTTTTGGAAGGGTTTCTAAATGTAAATTGTTTTGATAAGAATTCTACAAAGTGGGATGCATCCATGTGCGATATAGACACCTCTCTGATCAGTAATTATTTGTGTGGAGTTAGGTGGAGAATATTTTAAAGCAAAACCTTATAATTGATATTAATATTTCAATAACATCTAGGAAGAGTGAATGCAAAGCCCCATTTCTGTTGCTTCAGTTTGAGCCGTGGCAAAAAGCTTAATGCCATCATTAAACAGAAGTAACACCCAGAAGAATGTTAAACACAGCTCTAATGGTGCTTTTAACCGTGCCAGAGTCCGATTTCTGGAGGGGATCATGCTGGTGTGAATCTTATCAAGTCCCCTGAAATCAAACCCTGTCAGCTGCTAGTCTCAGCACAGTTTATCTGGACCCTGGTTGGATGCACTTGAATAAATGCGTGCCTGTTCCAGCGTAAACCAACCAAAGAGAGGACATGAAGTACTTTTTTCTCGATCTTGGCATCAAAGAGGATAGGAGACAATAGTTATGAAGAGACAACAGGAACAGGAGAAAGGAGCGAGGTACATGGAGTTACTTGCTTCTATGTTTTCAACCCTTACAGTTAGAATGCATCGTACTGCTGCCTCCTTTGCTTATGCCGGGCTTACACGGTGCAATTTATTGCCCTTTCAGGCCGACTTTTGAGTCGTGCGAGCATTTTTCGATCGGGCAGACTTTCAGCCTGATCGTGCGTCGTGTAGTGTACAGGGGGTAACAGAGGGTGATCAGCCTCTCATGACCACCACCCGATTTAGGAATTGAAAGGTCAGAAGAAAATCAAATATGTTTGAAATTTTGTCGGCCATCATGGGCAAATCGCTCAGTGGGCATGTGCAAACAAGGGTTCTTCTTCTTTCTGTCAGACAAAAACACAGAAACATGGCGGGGATGCGAGTGAAATGGAGTTCTTTCTGTAAAATTGACAGACCGTAATAGCCACCGTTGCTCAGCCATGTCTTTGTCCAAATGCGTCGACGCATTTTCTTTTTAGGGCTTTCAGCACACAAATTGCCAAGGCAGCGAGTTTAACTCTAGTGAGCTTCATACTCCTCTTCTACTCGTTTGGCTTCTGGATAGACGAGTCCGAGTAGCGCCATCTCACTGCAGAGCTGAATCCAACATGTTTTTAGACGTGCAGTGTGAGCAGGTAGCTCTCATCAGAGCGTCGCGTTGCACCGTATGAGAACATACATTGTGAGCTGTGAACTAACATTGTATAACGAAACCGCAGGGATTGAAAAAAAAACGCACAGTGTATGCCCGGCTTTAGTTGTGTTGGTTATTCATACCAAGAAATACTCATTTACCCCCCGGTTTACAGTGTGTGTGAAAATCACTTTGCAGAATGCAATGGGTTAACAATAAATGAGCATGAAAACTAGGATCTGAAAGTATTGCGTTGTGAGAGTGAAAGTTATTTAGGTGTTCCACACACATATATACAGATAGATCACACCTTAACCTCACAAATTATATTATTTATCTCAGCACACCTGCAAGCAGATGTCCTAAAATCCATTATTGCTCAGTTTTGAGACAATTTATTTGTACATATGTGAACTTAAATGACATCCTTTGTTTAATGTGAAGGTTTTAGCGCGGTTTTCCGCTACCCACCCTTTGCAGCTATTGCTGACTCTGTGAAAGCTTTCCACAAGGCATGCGAGTGTGTTGATGGAGTAATCTTCCAGAGAGGCTTTTCTGAGTTCAGACTCTGGACTTGCTAAGCTCTCGCTATAATTCATGACAGAGGTATTCTATTGGGTTTAGGGCAAACCAGTTGAGTTCATCCACACCAAACTTTCCCATTCAGAAACAAAGCTGTATCCGTAGAGTCAGGGGTATAAAGCTGTCCAAAATATCTTATGCTGAAGCTTTAGTAATCTTTTGCGCTGGAATTAAACGACCCAAGCCCACCTAAAAACCAGTCGTGTGCCGTTCCCCTGGCACATGTTAAACTTACTTGCCTGTTGGATCGCCAGACAGAAAGACATTATATGACACGTAATAGATCCCAGTTCGCTTAGCTATAGAGTCCACCTCCTTAGAGCGACCCGCTCTTTAATAGACTCAGTCAACATGACTGTGGGCTCCATTTTATCCACCTGCAGCCCTGGATCGAACCACCACACCTGAATTTAAAGACTTGGAGGGGCAAGTGAATACTTTTCTTATTATAATGCAATACAAAATCTGTTTCCAAGTATACTGAGATAAATATCAGGTTTTTACTCTTGTCGGATTTAATGACACTATTTTTAAATGACATATATGCTTGTTAACATTTTACTGTCACAAGCAGCTGATCTCCGATTGGTTCCAACAGAGCTGGAAAATGGCAGCTTTATACGGCATTTTAAATGGGATTTATTTACACCATGTTATTGAAAGGTTGATAACATTCAAGGCATGAGTCAGAAATGGTCTTTCATAGGATATCATTGGTGGTGAGGGCGTCTTTAAGCACTGCATTGGCCTTGTGCTACTACAAAATTGCATGCTGAGAGAAATTCAAACAAAGAGTGAAAAAATAAGAGACATTCAGCTTTTTATTATTTTTTTAACTTGATGTTTTTATTGTTTCTTTCTTTGGACCAAACAGATCAAACAGAGTAGTTTTTAAACTTTTTGACTGTTTGTTGGTCTCTATCGCCGCTATTTAACCTTTTGATTATTTTGGTACATCAAAAAACATCAGGGTATTGCATTAGGGTGGTGTGCAGCAAACTGACATCTTGTGAAAATGGTTTTCAATTCAGTTTATTTATTTAGTGCCAATTCAGAGCATACGTCATCTTGTGGGACTTTACAGATAGAACTGGATCAGAGTCACAGAGTCAGATTAATTCAGTTTTTTTATATAAGGAAAACCAGGTGATGCTTGTTGACTCGACACCAAGCATGCATGCAGCGACAGTGCAGAGGAAAACTCAATTTTAACAGGAGACCTCCAGCAGTACCAGTACCTGCAGAGGTCGACTGGGATTCAAGGATACAGAAGCAGATATACGTCTTAGAAGCTGTTGAAAAGTGATATCTAAACTTCATAAATACAACCTCATCTGATCTAACTCCTAATAACTAATATTAGGAAATAGAGCTCCTTTATTTAATCCTAGTGCAAATACCTCTGGTTTGTCAAAGGTTTAAATGTTTGTTAGGGGGAAAAAACGGCATCTCGAAGGCAAAGGAGCTCAGCTGAGATGGCACAGAGAAAGTTTTAATAAAGACATGGGAGTGCATCTGAGCTGGCAGGGCATGAGGACCATGGCAACTCTGGAGGAACTGCAGAAATCAGAAGCTGATTGGAGAACCTTTTGACAGGACAGCTACAGTAGATGGTGTGCCTTCCATAACCTTACATGCTGGTGATGCAGAAGGAAGAAGGCGGTCTGTTCATTAGAGAAAAAGTTCTAAGATATTTTGGCCTGCTTCGTGTTGATGTATCTCATAAAAAAAAAGAAAAGTTCAATGGGTATGAAAACCTCTGTGAGCCATTGCAGGGTCATGTCCAGAATGCAAACAGGAAAAAAGGCTTTTTGAAGTTAACGGTCTAAACCAGGGCAAATGGGGAAAACTAATTTCAATCTGCCTGTGTGTGTGTGTCTGCTTTTTCAGCTGGCTCTGCAGTCACGGCTCTGCGACCGGACGCGAATCGGAGAGTACTACCCCGGGGCGGTGCACTACACACAGGCGGACCTTATCGACCCGAGCGATGACGACGACGACGACACCAACGTCCTCTTCTACTCTCCTGACATGACCCTGAAAGATCGAGGTCCTTGAGAGGGAGAGAGACGAAAGAGCTGGGGGGAAAAGCACAAAGGAGGGTCAGAGCCAGAGAGAAACACGGCGGATTAGAAACAGAGAGGAGGGGGGGGAGGCGAGCTGGGGAGGGATTGGAGAGGAAGATTGTGGGGACAGTCAGGCAGATAGAAGCCGGAGATGAGCTGTCAGGTTCCATTATTAATCCCCATCCTTTACTATTTAATATCCTTAAGACACCCACCACACATACAGAGCAGAGCTCCGCTTCTGTGCAACACGGAGTATCTGAGAGCTCTAAAGCTCAGCCTAATGTTAAAGGCATCTGCTGCATCCCAAAAGGACTCCGAATGATTTACCTCCACGAAGCCTGTTTTTCACTGCATTCTGGAGCATCTTAGCCTGCCAGAACAAAAAGACAAAAAAAACATGACGCGCTGCTGAAAGGCAATCATAACAAGGTGCTTCTTAAGCACTCGCAGCAATCACCGTTTCAGCTCCCCGCAGGAGATGAGTTGAAGGCAGGCCTTTAAAAATCACCCAGTATGTCAACCCTTCGCTCTACCATTAGATTGATCCTGGTACTACATCATTATCCTGCCAATAAGGGGGATGTTGGTGTACAGTCGAAATACAAAAAAAGAAGGCAGAGGGGGACAAGTCCGAGAGCACAGGCCCTCACTCGTTACTCAGGCAGTATTAGTTTTCAGGCTTCCTCTCTGCCCGTAAATGTTGCAAGTTCTGCACAAGTGCTCCTTTGACTTTGGATTTTTGATGAAATGCTTCAATTTTTCTATTACTATATTTATAACAGATCAAAGTACTGTTTATGTTCAAATGTACATTATTTTTGTAGATACCTTGAGCTGAAATGTAAAGAAAATACTTAAAGCCTTATAAACAACTTTTCTATTTTTGGTGAGAATGAATTTCATGTAAATTTTTGATGATTTTGTTGATGTTTCAGAAATACACTTATAGGCTCAAATATGTACAGGAACCCTCACGTTTGGTTTACTGTCCCATAGTAAGATGTGGGAAATACAAAAACTTCTGTCATAACTTGACCTTGATATGTACCGGAGAGGATTAGGGCCACTGAAAAAAAAAAAGTTAACTGATTTTTACATTTTATTTCAGTTTAATATGGGAAAAAGTCAGAATTCTGAGATTAAAGTCAGAATTCTGAGATTAAAGTCATAATTCTGAGGTGGAAAAGAAGTCATTCTGAGATTAAAGACAGAATTCTGAGGTGGAAAAGAAGTCATTCTGAGATTAAAGACATAATTCTGAGGTGGAAAAGAAGTCATTCTGAGATTAAAGACAGAATTCTGAGATTAAAGGCATAATTCTGAGAAAAAAGACAGAATTCTGAGATTAACCTCAGAATTCTGACTTTAATCTTCTGGGGGAAAAAATCAGAATTCTGAGGGAAAAAAAGTCATAATTCTGAGATTAAAGGCATAATTCTGAGATTAAAGTCACAATCCTGAGAAAAATGTCAGAATTCTGATTCATTTCCCCCCACATTAAACTGAAATAAAATTTAAAAAATCAGTTAACTTTCTTTATTTTTTCAGTGGCACTAATCCTCCTCCGTAGATATGTGACCAACTGTCATTTAAACTGGTAATCCTCGCACTGACCATGCTTTTAAATCCGCTTAAATTTTGCTAGATTTTCTAACTCTAAAACCAGTTTGGATTCTTGTTTTATTCAAAGAATATTTACATCCTACTGTTCCAAACACCGCCTCCACCTTTACACCAATATAGGCTGAGGGGACCAAGAAGTTGGCTTCTGCTTCCAAAACAACTTTCATGCCCACTGGAAAGTTCCAGCAGCCAAATGCTAGAGACACGCTACACCAATGCTAGAGATATTGTGGAGGATTAACAGTGAGGTTATCTACCAACTATGAAGCATGGTGGTGGCAGCGGCATGTTTAGAGTATTCAACCTTGCCTTAAATCAAAAGCTAGATGGTTGAACTTTGAGGAAATTAGGTGTTTCAACAATAAGTCTCAAACACCATGGAAACTGGCTGGGTAAATAAAAGCTAAAATTTAATTTCTAGAGCCTCAACCTTGGACGAAAGAAAATAATGTATTTAATCTGCTAAGAACAGAGTCACAGATTAAACCAGAATTATGCCAGAGGCATGTTAATGACTAAAGAAAAGCTGATGATTTCTCTGCTACCTGCTAAGTGGGGATGTGTTTATACAACTGAACCTATATATATATATATATTTTTAC